>NC_056725.1:844783871-844800234 GCF_019279795.1 Protopterus annectens
CACAGAATGTTATCATCAGATGTGACAGTCCCGCCCTCATGTGGGGGGCCCAGCAGGTAGACTCTGCACCTACATTGATAGCATGCAACAGGTATTCCCTGGTGTCAGTGGCATCTGTCCATACAGGTCATGCATGAAAGGCATGGTATGTCCTTTGTGGATCACATTTGATGGAACCACAGTTGTTGCAGTTGTCCAGTGGGAAACATACTGAAGGTGCACTGTCTGCAATTATATGCTTATCGTACTGATGGGCAGGGTGCCATGCCATCTGTAGGCCACTGCATTCACATCATAGCTATGATCAGTCACCAATATGCAGTGTACTACACACATTGGCTTTTGCCTTGGCATGTGTGTGTGTATGAGACATGGGTTAAGAGTCTGCTTTGGGCAATACTGGGGTTGCTAACTGTGATTGTCTGGCCTTGATGTCATGTGTATGGTAATGGATATGCACCTCAGCCTCTTGGCTATTTCACAGCTGTTATCCCTGTACAGTAGATATGATGTGTACTGGGACCACCACATAAGAAATTTGCAAAACCCGCTACACATTGTGCCCAGGTGTCACACACGCACACCCCCTCCACACAGGATATGAGGTACAAACACACACACACACCCATCATGTCCAGGAGTTGAACCCCTACCTAACTAGTTTATTACACTACAGCACTGTGCAGTTATAGTACACACCGTGGTGATTACTGCAGTACTCTTTCCCCAAAGGTGTATATCACATTGGCTGACATCAGCAGGATTGCCAAAGTAGGGCATTTGACATGTACTGAGTGTGACTAGCCTGAAATGCATTGCCCCCTACACAGACAGTGGAACACACACAAAACATCCACAACCAACATGTGTGGGTATAGAACCCCTAACAGACATCTATAACACATTATAGCATGGAGCTGTTATAGGGCACACCACAGGGATTATTGGAGGACTCCTTCCCCAAAGGTGTATAACACATTGGCTGACATCAAAGTTGCCAAAGTACAGCATTTGAAATGTACTAAGTGTATATAGCCTCTAATGCATAGCTCCCTTCACAGACATTGAAACACACACAAAACATCCAGAACTGCCATGGGTGGGTATAGAACCATATCAGAGTTCTGAATCACATGACAACAGTACGCAGTTATGGCACATGCTACAGAGATTACTGGGCTACAACTTTCCCAGAGGTGTATTTTGGGGTGGATGACATCAGCAGCATTACCAAGGTAGAGCATCTAAATTGTAGGGGGTGTGCCTACCCTAAAAAGCATTGTTTTCTACACAGACACACACACAGTTGCCAAGGCTTTGGTTAGAACTCCTACTTAACTAGTTTATCACATGACTGCAGTACAAAGTTACAGCATATTCGATGAAGATTACCTGCCTATCCCTTCCCCAAAGGTGTATTTCAAAGTTGATGACATCGGCACACTTGTCAAAGTGGACCATTGGAGGTTGTAGTGTCTGTGAATGGACTCAAAAGCATTGCTCCCTACACACACACACACACACACACACACACACACACACACACACACACACACACACACACACACACACACACACACACACACACACACACACATTTACCATACCTGGGAATAGAACTCCTACCTAACTATTTTATCACACAACAGCAGTATGCAGTTACAAGATGTGCTACAGAGATTACTGGGCTACAGCTTCCCGAGGTGTATTACTAGGTGGATGATATCAGCAGCCTTGCAAAGGTTGAGCATTTGAATTGTAGGGAGTGTGACTAGCTTAAAAAGGCATTGCTCTCTACACAGACAGACAGACACACACAGTTGCCATGTCTGAGAATAAAACTTCTACCTAACTACTTTATCACACGAAAGCGGTACACAGTTATAGGATGCACTACGGAGATTACTAGGCTACAGCTTCCCAGAGGTGTATTACTAGGTGGATGACATCAGCGGCCTTGCAAAGATTGAGCATTTGAATTGTAGGGAGTGTCACTAGCCTAAAAAGCATTGCCCTTTACACAGGCACACAGTAGCCATGTCTGGGAAAAGAACTCATACCTAACTAGCTTATCACACTGTTTCCATAGGATCATAATGTGTAGCATAGCACATACCATAGCAATTTGGGTACATGTAGCTGGTGAGTATTGCAAGGCTCCACCAGATGTGTCCAGACACCGGAACCATGACCTGAGCATCCCAAACACATGCTCTATTATATGTCTGGCCTGTACGTGTGCCTCATTATGGCATTGTTGTTCAGGTGTGTGTGTGAATTTCTGATGGGTGTCATCAGCCACGGCTCCAGTGTGTACCCAGCATCCCCCACTAGGTGACCATAGGGGATGTCCCCATTGGCAAATCTCTGGTACAGCTGCTTCAGATGCCATATTTGGGAATCGTCATAGCTTCCAGGGCAGCCAGCACACACATTCATTATAATGCCATGGACATCACATACAACCTGGCAGTTGATGGAGGGGATGCCCCTGCAGTTGATGTCGACCCTACCCTGCTCACTGGGTGGTGCTTTAATACATATGTGCATGCAGTCTATAGCACCTACTACCCCAGGGTATTCTGCTATGTGGTGGAAGAGATACATATTGCTGGCCAACACCTCACGGGTGTTGAGGAAATATACATGCTCACTGGCATGTGCTGACATGGCATCCAGAAACTGGTGGAATACTCTGGATGCTGATGCTTGTGAGATCCCCATGATATCCCCAGTTGTACTTTGGGAGGTACCTGTGGCTAGTATACCTAGGCCTACACATACATTGTTATCCACTGGGATGGGTTCCCCTCGGTCAGTTCTGTGTGACAGGTGTGGCCGGCACAGCTCAACATGTTGCTGTAGGAGGTCTCTATCCACCCTATAGCACTCCACTATCTCCAGCTCATGTAGCCCCTGGTAGGTTACCCTGGGTCTGTACACTCTTCTCCGTCTCCTCACTGTGGGTTGTTCAGCAGCATTCACATCCTCACCACCCTCAGCCTCTTGCACATGTTGTTCTATGTTGCCTGCTGGAGCCCCTCTCATTTTGTAGGTTTGTTAGTTAAAAATACCACTCTTGTATACACTGGTAGTGTAGAGTGTGGGAAAAACCAGAGGGGAAGGTGTTTGCTTAGTTTATTGTAGTGTTCTGGGCTGGGCTGGTCTGCTGTCTGTGTAATTGGCTGATTCTGATACATTTTACCTGCCAGCTAAGCGATTTCTCCTTGATTACCTTCTTACTGCTGTTTTCCCTTCCCATTGCCTTCCTGTTTAAGCCCGTGTGCATGCCGCTCAAACAGAGTGCTCAAATGTGCACACTGCAGGTACTTCCTAGTTTAACCTCTTTTTTCTTCCTGTACAACCCGGTGTGTGGCACACACACCCGCTTAGGTTTTGTAAAGACAGCTAAGCAGGTTTAGACACACCCCCTAGCTTAGCTGCGCTAAGCTAGAAACAACCCCAAGCCACAGGGCTCCAATCCACTTACAGTATACCTGACAACCCCCCCATGATGTCGCCTACCTCCTACGCTTGCACCAAGATATTCCTACTCTTACACTGTTGGGACCTGACTCACATCCTGGGGAAAACTGGGATTCACTATCCTTTCCCTCATTTGCATAGAATTGCCTGCTAATGCATAGTTACATGTCTCACACTGACCCTCCCCCCTTAGCAACCACTACTCACTGGCCAGGTTGTCTTCTGCCTGCCATTGACTTGCATGGCAGTATACTGATTTTAGTTAGAATGCTTAATTTAGGTTCATTTTGTTATTTTCGTCATAGATTGCTGAAAACAGATGGCATGGATCACTGTAAACAGATAGCATGGATGGCTGTAGACCAATGGTATGGATCACTGTAAACAGATGGCAGGACCACTGTGAACAGATGGGATGGATTACTGTAAACAGATGGCATGGATTGCTGTAAACAGATGGCATGGAAACAGATGGCATGGACCACTGTGAACAAATGGGATGGATCACTGTAAACAGATAAAATGGATGGCTGCAAACAGATGGCATGAATCATTGTAAACAGATGGCATGGATTGCTGTAAACAGATGGCATGGATTGCTGTAGACAGACGGCATGGATCACTGTAAACGGATGGGATGGACCACTGTAAACAGATAAAATGGATGGCTGTAAACAGATGGCATGGATCACTGTAAACAGATGGCATGGATTGCTGTAAACAGATGGCATGGAACAGTGTAAAAATATGGCATGGACAACCATAAACAGATGGCATAGATCATTGTAAACAGATGGCATATATTGCTGTAAACATATGGCATATATCAATGTAAACAGTTGACATGGATTGCTGTAAACAGATGGTCAGTCAGATATTCACCACATCTGTCATTCATGCTAAGAAGTGTGACAAGACACATTCCTGACAGAGTCATATTGCTGAGACAGATGCAGTCTAAGCAGATGATCAGAACTTCATCCAGTCGCTGTTTTGGTAGATTCCACAAGGAAGACCTTTGCTGAAACTGCTTACTGCAAAAGTGACTGTCTTCTTGCCACTTTGAAGAGTGATTCTTGAATTGGTTATAATGATAGCAAATGTATGAGTAGTATAATCCCAAGCTTGGGGCCAGGAGTGAGGAAAACTTGGCCCTTACAAAACATTTTTTCCTGCATTATTCCTGTCCAGTTTCAGTGAACATTTTCATTCAATATTGAACTTATATTAGTTGTGTCCAGACAGCTTCCCTATAGCTTCTAGGCACCCTATTCAACCAAAGCCTGTGCACCGGCTTTGTCCCAGCAGAATGGAGGACAGCCACTGTCATCCCTCTGCACAAAGGTGGAGCGTCCACTGACCCATGCAATTATAGGCCAACCAGCCTAACTAGCCTGATCTGCAAGGCCATGGAACGCATTGTCATGGACCTTATAAACAAGGACATTGGCAACCTTCTAACCCTTGATCCCACACAGTTTGGTTTTGTCAAAGGGAGATCATGCCTGTTAAACTTGGTAACCTTCTTCAAAACAGTCACCAAAGCCATGGATGAGGGCAAGACAGTGCACACCACCTACCTTGACCTAGCCAAAGCCCTCGACACTATTCCCTACTCCGGCATAATAGATAAACTCTCCCAACTAGGCATCAACCCATATGCTACCAGATGGGTAGCTAACTGGCTCACTGATAGAACACACTCAGTCAAAATAGGGGAAGCCACCTCTAGTAGTAGACCCGTAACAAGTGGCATACCCCAAGGATGGGTCTTGAGGGCTCTGCTGTATGGGATATACTTTTCTGAAGTACAAGCCAAAACCAGTGGTCTGTGGCTGACCAAGTAAGTTTGCAGATGACTGCAAGCTGGCCACTGTCATAAATTTCTCCTAGTGATGTGAACATCCTCCAGGAGGGCCTTAACCAAACTAATGACTGGTACCAGAAGCATGACCTCAAACTGAATGCCAAGAAATGCATTATTATCCCTTTTGGGGAAAATGATGTCCCACTAAATATCACATTAATAACAACTTACTAAGCATGCAGTCAGTCGTGAGGGACTTGGGAACCCAGGTTGATAGCAACCTGACATTTGATCACCATGTTGCCTCCATTGTACTGAAGGCTTTCTACATGGCCTACCACATAACTAAGGGTATTTCATCCAGGAACAAGGAGGTCATAATATCCCTGTACTCCTCCTTTATCAGACCCATTTTTGAGTACAGTGCCCCCTTTGGCATGTACCTTGCCAAGCACATGCAGCAGTTGTAGAGACCACAGATGTTCCTGACCAGGACAAAACAGGGTCTTAAACACCTATACTATACAGATAGGCTAAAAGCCCTGTCCCTCTACTCAGTCTCATACAGACTGCTTAGAGGTGACCTGTGGCTGCCATACAAGGCTGTCTCAGACTCAACCTTGTTGGAGCTGCTGCATATCCGTAAGTCAAACTCTGCTCACGCAACCCGCATGCAAGGTCTCAACCTGGTCTGTGACATTAATAGAATTTGTTGGTGGGATAGATTTGTGTCCCAATGACTCCCCATCTGTGGGATAGACTTCTTCTCCATGTAAATCAGAGTACCTCACTAGCCCTCTTTAAGAGGAACCTGGACAACTGGATGGGAAACAGAAAATATACCCCTGGAATCCCACCTGTGTCCCTGCTGGACAGGGAAAACAGGTGCTGACTTTGTGAGAACATGGGTAAAATTCTTGGTTAGGCTTATAAGGACCTCTGGGCAATAGCCTAATATCATCCTATGAACCTATACATTGCTGAGAGTAGTAGTAGATCCTTACTGAAGCAAACACTATCAAAAGGCACAACTTATGCTGCCTGTTTCAGAGGTTTCATTGTGATAATCAAAATTTTCTACTAATGTCCACTGACCTGGACCAATGTCTGTATCCCATCTCCATTGCATTGCTCTACTGCACACTAACTAATTTTTTTGTTGTTGTTCTGGCATTTGTTACCTTATACTGCATGCTGATGTCTGCCAGGTGAGAAGTTCCTAAATCATTTGCTGCCATGTCAGTGAACTCATACAACAATTTTCTATCAATTATAGAATGACTACAGATAGCATTAACAAGTTCTATCCATTTTGCATTTCATGGTATGGTCTTTTATCAACATGTTAATGATTTGTACAATTTATGGTTTGCACATTGGGTACCATTATCATGTTTTTCTCAGTATTTGCAGTATGCATAAACCCTGCTTGCAGTGATCCAGACAGTCTACAATCCTGTTCAGTGTGTAATACCAAAAGGACTTCATTAATTCTGGTGGCTCCATTGAGCAGAGGGATAAAACCCTTACTGTAACTCAGATGGCTGGTGACATTTTTATTTTTTTATTTTTATTTAACATTTTGTTGACCGGGAAAGTCCGACTAGGTTCCACAGAGCCTGTTTTCAGCGGAGGACCGGGGAGAAATGTTCCAGATGCATGTCTTTGGAATGTGGGAGGAAACCGGAGTACCCAGAGGAAACCTACACAAACACAGGGAGAACATGCAAACTCCACACAGAAGGCACCCCAGCCGGGAATTGAATCGGAGAACCTCTTGCTGTGAGGCGACAACGTTAACCGCTGCACCACTGTGCTGCCCAAATGGATGCTAGGATGGGGTCATGCATGTGTGTGGAGGGGGTGGGAATGAACTTTCAATGTCAGCTTGCCCTTCCTGGGGGAGGGAGGGAGGCAGCCTAAACCCACTGCAATATAGCAGTGCTAAGAGGCTGGTTAGCTCTGTGCTACCATTAAATGTGCTGCCTAGTTGGAGTTTGTATATGCATGGAAGTGAGCATGCACCTGCCAATGCAGTAATAATACAGAGGGTACAATGGTTGCAAATAGAAGTAGTATGAGTTAGAATACACTTCATGGCACTGATATCAATATGTACCAGGGCCTCAATCTCCACTCCAGACCTGGATGAGGGGTCAAGTTGAGTTCAGGGGCGGCTCAGATGAGTCCAGTAGACCCAGTGAATGAGGAGAAGACCTAGGGTCAACTAATGGTCTGCTGCAGGGAAGAGAAAGAAAAAAAACTACATTCCTTAATGACATCTGCCTATAGAATCATCCAGAAAAGAAAGAAAAAGAAAAAATAACACTATGAAACTCCAGCCCTTCATAAAGTTAGTCATCTTAATGGTACTTTTTTAATGTATGGCTTGATTTGGTACGATGACAATCTAAAGAAAGAGGTTACTGCTTGAAACATACAGGGATTAGCTTGTAACCATATAAAATAAGAGACATTACAAATGTTATATGCATGTAAATCCTACTGATCACTGTACCAAGTATGCAGTCTGAAAAAAATGTTAAATGAAATGTTGAGTAAAATAATGCAGTGTAGATAGCTGCTAGGAAGCAGAATGTGTAAAGGTATACTGTTCACTAAAAAACAAAAAGAGTAATGTCTAGAAGATACTTTTGTAGGAAAAGAGCTAAGGATAGAAAAACTAACGGTGAAGGTAAGAAAGAATGAAGGTTGGGCATATTCTGGTTACTAGATAATGGAAAAGAAGATTAAGATAAAGGTATATATTGTATGTAAGGGACAAGATGCAAGGAAACACTACAGAAAGTTCCACTACTGAAATTTGAATGCCAAACTCTCACACCCCACAATGCCAAAAACGAATACCTCAAACACACAAAGCCAAAAATGTTAAGATGCAGACATTTTGTCCTACTCTGGCAAGGGACAAATATGTTTGCTTTGTTTTCTGTTTTTAAGGATCTTGCTAGGCAGCACAAATCCCAAGAAATAGCATGTGTATTTTTTCTTTTTTAGTCTTTTTATAAGTGTGTGCGTCTGTGTGTGAGTGTGTGTGTGTGTGTGTGTGTGTGTGTGTGTGTGTGTGTGTGTGTGTGTGTGTGTGTGTATACATATGCACATACATGCTTCATTGGTAATTATCCACAGAGGAACAAAAGGAACTTGTTTAAGATGCAAAGATTATGTGATACAAATCACACTGAACTAATATGAGGAAACGCACATCCATTTAAACAGGTGCAGACACTTTACATGATATACTGGTCCTTCATGGCAGCTGCCCTGCCTTCCATCTTTTTATAATGAACTTAAACATGCATTTAATTCAAGTGTCACCATTTTAAAATAGCTTAATAATCATATATACATATATATATATATATATATATATATATATATATATAAAAATCTGGGTCTACTTCACTTGACCTAAATCTCATTTGACTGACTCCCATTTCACCGACATTTAAGGCATAGACTTGTTGTGGGTTTTCCTTCACCTGTGACTTGCTTGTGATAAAAAGAATTACTGTAACTTACAGTGCTGACTGTTAGAATTCCAATAGTCATGTAGAAAGTAGTGTTGTAGTATTTCTAAATGTGGGTTTGTCTGTTTACATTTTTATGGAAAGTATCTAAAGTAATTTGGCGAATGTTTTGTGCGTTCCCAGCAGTAGTAGTCGCGTGTAGAGTACTGTAAGGCAAGTTAAAAGTATATGCCCTTTTTCCCACTGTAGTGCAATCCTGGAGTTAGTATATATAATTAGGGGGGTATGGGGGCACAGCCCCCCACATTTGGGGGTGTGGGGGCATAGCCCCCCACCTAGTTTGGTTGTACATTGTCCTGTTTCTGTTAAGAGGGTAAGTAAGTCATTTTTAAGTTCTAGAAAGGGTTAGTTATTGGTGGTGTAAGTGTACTTGTCTATGGTTTAAGATTTAGTATGTTGAAATTCAGCATTGTAAGTTATTGGTGAAATGGGAGTCAGTCAAATGAGTTGTCAGTCAAATGAAATTTAGGACAACTGGGTGTCAGTCTGTCAGTCAAATGTTTTCGGTCAACTGAAGTAGATCCATATAGCTACAAATATATATATATATATATATATATACAGAGAGAGAGAGATGTGTGTGTGTGTGTGTGTGTGTGTGTGTGTGTGTGTGTGTGTGTGTGTGTGTGTGTGTGTGTGTGTTTATGTATTTTTACAAATTGTTCATATCTCAAAACTTTCAATTCTGGAGCATAATTTTGCTGTTCAACTTTCTCAAATCTCTTTTTCTCTATCCTTAAACACAAGATCTAGAGGCAGATAAGTCAGTCACTGCATACAGCATACTTTGTTTCCAGAAGTCATGACTCACCTGCTCCCCCTTTTATTTTTCTTCTTCTTTGTGGAACAGCCTAGTTGTGTTGTTCTGTAATTGCCTGTTTTATGCCTATCTCTTCAGTTTTCAGAATCATCATTTCATATTGTGACATGTTTTTGAGAAGTGAGGGGAAAGTGAAGACCGCATAAAAAAATCCATACTGACACAGAGATGGCATACAAGCTCCAGAAAGATGTCTCCCCAGCTGAAAAGTGAACTAGGGAGCCAAGC
Organism: Protopterus annectens; assembly: GCF_019279795.1. Classification (NCBI taxonomy): domain Eukaryota; kingdom Metazoa; phylum Chordata; order Ceratodontiformes; family Protopteridae; genus Protopterus; species Protopterus annectens. The sequence goes on from NC_056725.1 coordinate 844,793,764, forward strand.
ACTGTGAGGCAATAACATTAACCCTAACCATTACACCATCCAGCTGAATACTTAGCTTTCGATTTACAAAAATAAAAAGGTTATAAAAATCAGCCTATATAATACTAAGTCATAAACAAGTTGAAAATATCTCAACTTGAACTAGCACATCTAGAACTGATCCTGTTGTATAAAGCAGTCTGAAATTTGCAGGATTTGCAATCAGAGACGTGCTTTTTGTTGATAGGTATGACAGATGAAATGCAACATTTTTAATAATGTTACAGTCCTGTATATAAGCAGCTTTTGTGTCTGGGAAAAAAGAAAGAGAAGAAAAAAGGTATAGCATGAGGAACACTACTGAAAATCAATATTTAGTGGGAAAATAAAATGAGCTACAAACATCAAAAGCTGAAAACAGTGTGTGTGTGTGTGTGTGTGTGTGTGTGTGTGTGTGTGTGTGTGTGTGTGTGTGTGTGTGTGTGTGTGTGTGTGGTGAGTGCACATGTGTATAGCGGTATACATGCTTATATCCATTCATGCTGAAGAAGCTCAGCAAAGATCATCTGACCCATTTAATCTAATATCCTTGCTCTCTGACCTCACATCTGGAGGCGAGCTCCTATCTGTCTTAATTATGTTTGAATGCTGTAATAATCCACACAAAGGAAAATATAAACATCTTAGAGTGTGTGAAATTCTACTTATAATAATAATAATAATAATAATAATAATAATAATAATAAGTAAGTTCATTTGCTTATTTAGTAAACTAAGTATCACTCAAAACTACAATTTCAAATATAAATTGTGAAAATAATTTAAAAGTGTATTTAAAGTACATTTTCCTAGTAAACACTGATGTAGCAGTTATAATATATTTTGCGAGATGGCATATAGTGAATTTGGGGCACTTTTAACCTTGAACTTTTGTTACAAATGTATGAGAATCAAAATAATTAGATGAATCCTTAGTCTGTTTGAATACATTTGGAAGAGTAAGATCATGCTAGATTTAGGTTTATATTCTCTCTGCAGAAGTAGGAGCTGCGTTTAAAAAAAAAAAATGCACCATATTACCTCACAACAGAAGTTAGCTGCAAAATAGGATTTTTGATTGAGTGGCTGCATTAATACAATCCCCCGGATTCACTAATCTTCCGTGCAGGACTAGCTTAGTCCTGCACAGAAGCATCCGTTTAGGAGCAGGACAGCAGCGCGCCATGCATATTAATGAAGGCGCGCTGCCCAAGCTCCCAGGCTTACATGGAGGTGTATGAGTGCAGGGGGCGTGTCTGAGGGCAGAGCTCTCAGAATAAACATGCCTCTGCATTGTAGAAAAGCAGAAAGTGCTAAGAGATGACCGAGATCACTCATAGGTGTCCGCATATCCCCACCAACAGTTACCCATGTGTACAACAGCAACAGTACTGAAAAAGTAAATAAAGAAACCCTTTTATTTTTTTTAAAACTCCGATTAAAGCTAACTGTAGGTGCACGGGTGTGCCCATCACTTAGCCATGGTTAAAGCAGCTTAAAAGGCTGAAGAGCATAACAAGGAAGATATATGCAAATGATGCAGCACAGCAATAGTGAAGTGGGCAAAGCATCCGCCTTATGCGCAGGCATTCCCGGTTCTAGTCCCTTTCCATTTTCCATGTGAAATCAGTATATGAACATTTTTTTGCTGTATAACTTACTAAATAACATTTAAATGTGAACTGGAGTACTGCATTAAATGCACATGTGAAGTGTCAGGGTCATAATGAATAAGGCACTAGTAAGCAGGTTTAAGCACAAATAAGCAGTAGTAAGCATGTTTAACTGCATTTGTGAGGGGGTAACCATTGCTTACACAGATTATGCAAAGTAGAAGCTACCTGAGTGCAAGAAATTGTAACTGGAGGTTAGCATTGCTTAGCTCTGTGCAAACCCGCACAGACCCGCTTACAACTGCTTTAAAGTGCTCTGTACCCAACGACCCATGTTCTGTCCAGCAACAAACTAAACAGCTTCTGCAAGGCTTGAACTCCGGACTCTGAAAACTACAATCACAGTAGTTAACCACAAAGCTATCATAGCAACACATATGAGTGAGGTTACAACAAAGAAATCCTCACCATAGGAAAATCAAACCGAACATGTGAACTGAATCTATGTACAGTGTGATGTTGTATAACCTGCTACATAACATAAATATGTGAACTGGAGTACTGCAGTAAGGCCAGATGTGAGGCGTTATAGTAATAAAGTGTTGAAGTCCCCAGGATCTCATACAGTGTACGTACAAATGAATCACAGATACCAGACACAGATATAACAAGTAACAAATTATAAATCAATGTCAAAAGGACAATATAATGCTAATTAGATATTAAGCAATGCTAAGCATTGCACAGGTCAGCTTATGTGGTGTAAGCAATGTGTAGGCCGGCTAATTCAATCTGCCCAGTGGTATGCCCTTTTAGGCAATGCCAGCATTAGGTAAGCAGGTGTGCCCATAGCTTAGCCTTTTCAAAACCATTCACTCATGTGAAAGTGCGGGAAATCAGGCGTACTTAAACCCCACAGGTGCCAATAATCCCCATAACTGGTTGCAGCTTCCTACTGTAGGCAGAATGGCTGGGGTAGGTGAAGACACTCGATTCAGAGCAAAGTGCTGGGGCATTAATGAGTCTAAATACATGATGTGGCTCGTGTTCAAACACCATGAGCAGAGACTCCTGCAGGACCATTACCAGGTCTCCCAGTATAAAGCGGAGGCCTGGGACAGTCTCGCCCGTGACCTCACTAGTGCCACAGGTATCCTCCGGATTGGTGAGCAGGTCAGGCATCACCATGCTGACCTGAAGTGGCTTAGGAGGGATCTACTGGAACAGTGGATCTAGGAGTGCAGGCAGATGGCTGAAGCCCCAGTACTGATTAAGTACCCATTCCACTAAGTATATAATAATTTCCTAGCTTGTGTATACTATGGATAGGTATGGCTAAATGTCAGTGTTTTTCTATGACAGCTGCAGATGAGCAGGCTGTGAACCAGCAAGCCTATGCCGCTAGGCTGCAAAGGCTGCATTGTGAGTCAGGTTAGTAATAATCCTGCATGAACTGTCATATCCTGTGAATAAAGTTATAACCCTTGAAGTGCTTGTGTATACTCTGATTTAATATGTTGTAGTGTTGCATGCTATAAATAGTACTGTAGTATAAAGCAGTATTACCCACACTGTGGTACGCAGATAAAATGTGTAGGAAGTTCTGTATAACAAGAGGTTAGTCATATTGTAGAACTGAGGGAGACTTAGAGAGAAAACATTTGAAAGCTTTACACCAATTCCCTCATAGCACAGTGTACTGTTATGTTAATTGTAATATTTTTACCAAACACAGGAGGGATTGAATCCCGGGACTGGTAGTAAGTTGTATGCATAATCATACCCCACAGCTGTACAGAATTTGTGAGAATGTTCAGATAGAAAGCTGTATGCATAATTAGACCCAACAACTGTATAGTGTTTGCTAGAATGTTCAGACAGTAAGCTGTAAGCATAATTATAACCTTCAACTGTACAGACTGCGTCAGAATGTTCAGATAGTAAGGTGTATGCATAATTAGACCCAACAACTGTATAGATTTTGCTAGAATGTTCAGATAGTAAGCTGTAAGGATAATCATAACCATCAACTGTACAGACTGCATCAGAATGGTCATATAGTAAGCTATATGCATAGTCATACTCTGAACTGTTCTGATCTGCCCAGCATGTCCAGATAAATGGCCCAAATCTGCTGCCTGGTTCCCCGTTCCCCAGAGAAATCAGTGTGAGGATCCAAGAAAAGTAGGCAGCCTGTGATGACATATAACCAATAGTCAAACCTGTACATAGTCAGAGAATGTATATGAAAACAAACCTGTCATTGTAGCATCACACCCAAAGTGTATGAGAGCAATTCTCATAATATATTGCATTAATACCTGCATCCAGTCAAGCCTCAAGCAGAGTGTGTGTAATAATGGATTGAGGGGTACATCAACATGGAATCTGGGAGCATGTGTAGAAATTGTCAGATAATGTTAACAAAGATCGTTTCGACAGCTATAACATGTAAAAGTTGTAGGCTATACGTTAGACACAGGTCCACGTATATACTAATCTACAAACATACCATTGTACAAAGTAAGGCCAATGGGTAGTGTAATAATACATGTAAAGGACAGATCACTGGAGTGCCTAAGAAAGTTGTGAAAACTACAGGGATATAACAGTTGTTAATTGAACTCTCTCTCTTGCCCCTATCATATGTGCAACAATAACCCAATTATACACCTCAATGGGTATGATTACTCTCCAAACTTATGTTGGGACATATGTCCTATTGCTTCATAAATATCCACATTTGGTTCTCTGCATGTGCCATGTTAAAATACACCCATATTGGTGGCGGTTGCCATCAATAAAACCTGCATGCCATTGTATTGGCCACTGCTGTTCCATATATGCATGTGTTCTGCTTGCTATGCAACTGGTTTTAATTTGGTGTCTTGGGTTAATGGGTATACCTATGCATGCTGTTATAATTAATCCTGAATACTGTTGACTATTACTAACCCATATCTGTCTGTAAACTGCAACACCATAGCTCGTATGGGAAGGCCGGTCTCAGCGGACCCACCTGTCCCACCTCAGCTGGCCATGGCATCGGCACCAGTACATCTGGGGGCCCAGCCTGGGACCTCCTCCTCCATAGGCCCTGCACTACCTTTGGGTGGAACTGCCACAGGGGATGGGGCTCAGCCCCCACAGGAGCAGGGGCGGAGAGGAACCTGTCATCAGGTCCTGTCCGGGGTGTCTAGGGAGATCGATAGGGCATTTCAAGACCAGATATGTCAGCTTGAGGGCTGAATGGCACAATTAAAGGGTGAGCCTGCCCCTCCTACACAGCCCCCAGCACAGCCACCTTTGGTGCCATGAAGGTGCAGTGGTGACTACCCATGTGGGGACCTCAGTACTACTGTTTCCATTTGGGGGATTATGGGCTTGCGACTTCTAAACACCTTTCCCTGTCCAAGGTGTTAACCCCCCACATGTGTCATATACCACCACTGTATGTGTCTTGTTTGTCTTGTCTGTTAACCTACCCAACCTACCTCCCCAAATATACCTACTACCCCTCCCCAACATTCCACTCTCACCTGAAAAAAAAGGGCAATCTGCTCCCACAAATAAATCTCGTCCCATACATAGCTGTCCATTTCACACACATGTCCACTGGACACATGTAATATGGTCTAATTGGCATCACAATGAATTATTGTTGTCCTCACCCCTCTCTCAGGGGTTTCAGTGTCCAAATCTACCTCCAAATTCAGTGCATATGCATAGCTGTTGCTGTAGAAGAAATGGGCAGCTATGGATCTTCCCTACACCCTTCCACCACATCCCTGCCTATTTTCCCTACTGTCTTTCCCTCTTTGTGCCCCTTTTTTAACCACTTTCCTATCAACTCCTATTTCTTTTCTTTTAAAGAAATTAGCGCAGGAGTAAGCACTTTTAAGCAGCAGTAAGTGAGTTTAAGCCTGTTGCCGTGGGGGTAAGCAATGCCTATACAGGTTAAACAATTCAGGAGCTAACTGAGTATAAGAAACAGTAACCGTAACTTAGCAGTGCATACCGTCGCGCAAACCCGGGCAAACCTGCTTACAACTGCTCAAAAGTTCCTTAATCACTCTGTATCCATCGGCCCTTGTTCTGCCTAGCAACAAAATAAACAGCCTCTGCTAGGCTCGAACCCAGGACCCTGCCATCTCAGATATACATATCCCTGCTGCATTCACAAACATATCATCCAGCTCAGTCATTCAACAGTACAGAGAATGTATTCCAACATGTAGATGTAAGTGTGTGAGTAAATATATTAATGTCTAAACAGGTACAACATATTGATATATGTATATATCTATATATATATATATATATATATATATATATATGAACATATAAACATGCAAATGCCTACATCTATAGGTATATATGTCTACATCTACATGTCTAAATATATACGGCAGGTTATATATATGTCAGCACATATATATATATATATATATATATATATATATATATATATATATATATATATATATATATATATATATACATACATATATATAGGTATATAGGGACATACATCTGTAGATAACAATGGGGAAATAACAAAAACATATATGTCCTCATGCGACGTTAATGGGGTTGAGAGGCCCCAAACAATATATGTCTTGCACGAATAGGTATACCCCCCACAGCCAAGCATGTCTCCCCTGCAATACACTATTTATTTATTTATTTATTTATTTATTTATTTATTATTTCCAGTTTGATGACTGGGGAGGTCCACTGGGCTTAGGGAGCCCATTTTCAGTGGAGGCCCGGGGGAGATAAGTTCCACATTACATAGTTTAGATACAAAAAGTTTGTTTTGCATAAATTAGTTACAGCT
>NC_056725.1:844800734-844819530 GCF_019279795.1 Protopterus annectens
GGAGATTGTGTCCAAACCCTAGGCCAGATCATGGTAGACAGTACGCACTGTCTTACCTTCATCCAGGCTTAATCCACTGAATCAATGGGCTGTGACAACATCATGGATCCCCTATAGCATGACTCAGAACATACACCTACCTGACACAGTTTGCTGCACACTTCAACATACCCTCCAGACAGAATATGCTCCCATAGAATGATGTATATCAACATGCATCCATCTGAGTGGGGAGACAGTATCTGATGCATGCATGTATAGACACATCCTGACTCTCCTCTTTGTGAGGTAGACCAGCATATAACCATGGACCTTTTCTAAATGGACACTGGTAATATCCTGGCTCTGTGCAAAATACATGTGTGAGTTGTTAATGCTGCATCCATGTCTGTTACATCTGTGAGATGGCCTCAAAGAGATCATTGAGGGCATGCATGATGACAACCCTATCATCCTGTGGAACTAGACTTGACACAAATCCACAATGAGGTATTCACTCAGCACTATCAGATGTGGCCTATATCATCAAGTGGGTAGACCGCTGGATCACATATGTGGCATCTAAATATGTTGAAATGTGTGAAGTGACCTATATTTCAAGTCCAGTGATCAGGTCCATACATCAGAGCTGTGTGCTAGGCCCTTTCTTGTCCATTATTTAAGTCACAGATGTCAAGAATGATATGCACATCCTGTGTCCAAACTGCTGCCTGGAGGACTTCAGATGGTGGGCAATCACTGACTCCAACTGTGATATTAGTATAATACAGACAGTATCAACATACACCAAAGATTGCTGCAACAGCCATAATAACACATATGATGAAGGCAAAACAGGGGAGATTTATGTTATGTTATGAAAACAAATGCACAACCTAGTGATAATGTAGGCATCACACTCCTATAAGCAGACAGAGTGGTATGTGACCTTTGTCTTGGGAAAGACGGTATGAGGAATGTCCACCAGCATGTGGCCACAGTGATGACTACTCTCTTGTATGTAGCACAATTACTGAGCATGTGCAAAACATCCAGATCAAAGGCCATAATACCGCCATAGTTCACATCCTTCATCCCACCAATAACTGAGTTCAATGCACCCTTCTTCATGTACCTCCCTACACATCTTCCAGTGATCTGTAACTGAAGTGTATCACCTTTGCCACAATGAGCTCTCACACACCTTATTGGCTATACTTAGTATTCTTTTTGTTGCATAAATATTACTGTCTGATGGTGTGGAACCCACACTGAGGTATTACACCAGATGCATGTGTCATACCTGTTCCAGTGATGCACACAGTACATACATAGCTATTTAACAACAGTGATGGCATGGGTTAAATCTGTGACAGTGTGGATTATGCCACATATATGCCACACACACAAGTCAACTAGCTTGAATTGATCATAATATCACATATAGGTATAGCAGTATTGATCCTAACACCTCCAGCTGATGTTGCAGTGTCAGGATGGTGTCATACCTCTCAACCTCTTAGAGCAAGAAATCTGGACAAAGTCATAAATAAAAGTGGGACCAAAGTCAGAAAATAGGGATATTTTTTAAATATTAATCTTACAATCCTAAAAAGTTGATAGAATAACAGGTTTTACATTAGCATGAATTTTCTGAAGGGTATGAAGTCTGAAACTCAAATGTCTGTCATTATTTTCTAACTTACATCTTTAATGATTTGCCACTAATTTGCCAGAAAAACACAATTTTATGAAAAACAGACCAAAAATATGAGGCAAAAATCTGAACATTATGTGAAAATCTGCACAGTTATGAGGTATGGATGGTGTGCTTGACTACGCTCATAGACTGCTGACATGTCATAATAGTTGTACAAGTGTGTTCACGCAGAACCATCTATAACCGCACAAAATCACATATGTTATTTCAGAGACATGGGATTACTGGTGGTATTATTCTAATAATGTCCATAATTGTACATGCTTATGTTTACTGTTGTCCGTGAGCTTGTAACTGTATCCCACTTGTTGGAGACCTCTGCTAATATTACAGTCATATTCAGGCAAATCAGTTTGCACAGATTCACAATATGCACCCATCCCCAATTGTATGTAACATTCCTGATAGATGTCCTCCCAATTGTTCATGTCAGGATGCTTATATTACAAAGACATCTTTTCCATTGTTATGTCACCTTGTCTGACAGTCACATAATATACATGTTTACTGTGCAGTCTGTACTGTACCATGTTGATATGTGACTAGTGTTCATGGTACAACTGTCTTCCATTTACATATCCTCCTCTGCTGTACATTACTAAGTTTCACTTGTCCTCTTTCACTATGTTCATTCCTACAATTCATCTGTGTATTCCTATTCAATACACACACTTCTCCTGACTGTTTGTTTTAAATGGCAGTCCATGTACCCTGACAGATCATTTACACGACTTTTGTACAGAATGCCTGGAATGGGGTTCCACAATACTCTGCACTGTATACAGTGTCCTGTAATGTGTCTGGAGCATATACATTGCTATATGATAAACCCTGGTAATCATTGTGGCATTTTGTGCAATCCCGCTAACCTAGTTTGCTCATAGTTAAACCAGTTTGCTAATCCATGTTGCTTTACAAATATGCAATTAGTTCTGCTGCTCACCGTGCAAACAAGTAAACTCCTTGTAGGCATTGTGAGAAGCCTACACGGAGGTTATTGAATCTTACCAAATGTTTTTATTATTGTATAACATATTTATTGAACCGCTACATTTTCATCAGTAACTTATGATGACATACATTAATAGAAAAGAAAACAAACCTTTATAACAGTTTCCATTGTTACTGTCATGTGGTATAAATACAACTATTTTCATTCATTCTAAACTTCCATAGGAGGCCCATTTCATGTATTCTATTAAACTCATTGCTTCTCTTGAATATTATTATGCATGTATTATTCCCAGAAATGTCATTTATTTCTATGAAATGTTCTCCTTCCCTTTTGTCAAGATCTCACCTACTCATAGATACCCCTACCACGTTCTTTTGCACCAAGAAGAGCAGCACCACAGCGGGCTGTTTCCACAGTGATGCAAGATGGTAATAAAGCAGTTCAGGGAGAGGTAAATGCTCATTAGTCATGTACTTCCTCTTGGTAGGACTTTATGTGCTGAGAGATTCATTGAAATGTTTGGCCATGTAGATTTGTACAGGTGCTTCTTGCACCTCTTGGTATTGAGTACAGACAAAAGGCTCTGTTTGTCCATTTTACTAGAGGTTATAAGAGATGTGATTGAGTATATGTGAGGGGCTACATGGGTAATTGTATGTGAGTGTGTGTCTGCCTGAGATATACAGGTAGGAAAGTTAGGGGTTAAGGTGTGTGTGTGTGTGTGTGTGTGTGTGTGTGTGTGTGTGTGTGTGTGTGTGTGTGTGTGTGTGTGTGTGTGTATGTGTGTGTGTGTGTGTGTGTGTGTGTGTGTGTGTGTGTGTGTGTGTGTGTGTGTGTGTGTGTGTGTGTGTGTGTGTGTGTGTGTGTGTGTGTGTCTGTGTGTCCATCTGTCTATGGGTGAATGAATGAGATTTTGTGATTGTGAATGGATAAGGTGGGAGATGTTTTGCATGTGTATGTGTGTGTGTGTGTGTGTGTGTGTGTGTGTGTGTGTGTGTGTGTGTGTGTGTGTGTGTGTGTGTGTCTGCCTGTCTATGGGTGAATTAATGAGATTTTATAAGTGTGAATGGGTGAGGTGGGGGATGTTGTGTGTGTGTGTGTGTGTGTGTGTGTGTGTGTGTGTGTGTGTGTGTGTGTGTGTGTGTGTGTGTGTGTGTGTGTGTGTTCATGTGTGCGTGCGTGTGTGCATGTGTGTGCGTGTGTCTGTATGTGTCTGTGTGACATATGTGGATGGGCTGGGGTGGCTGTCATACTTCCACACACCCCTAGGCTAATGAGCACAGTCTGAAACATTGTGTGAGTGGAACCATTAACCACAAGGTATCACTCTTTAAAGATTTAAAGGAGTACCTCTGTGGCACTTCTACAGAATGGGGACTGAGGGGTGGGGGGAATCACTAGCCACCAGAGAGAACTCTTTAAAGGAGAGCCTGAGTGGCATGTAAACAGAACAGGAGTCAGGGTGTTGTGCAACCCACTAACCTGCCCCCCCGGGGGTAACACTTTAATGGAATGTCTGAGTATCACATAAACAGATGGGGGAATGTGGGTAAAGTGAACATATTGATAATGGTTGAGACTGGAAGATGGAGGAACAGAGACTTGGTGTTCTTTTGGCTTTATCTACAATATGATCAGGACAGGAGATAAAGAAGCTGAAAGGAACCCTAAGTAACCACTTTGTGAAAAATGAAAGAGAATGAGAAAGGTACAAAATCCTGAAGATGTTCACAAGGTCAGGACATGTGAAGGTGTAAGTTTCAATTAAAAAAATAAGGCAGACTTTCTGTGGTTGAATTTTGCTGATAGGATACACCTCATCCTAATCTGGAAGTAAGAGGCTATGGGAATACTGCAGTAGCATAGAGTTCTATGCCTTTATGAATGTAGACCACGTAGATGATATTGACAAAAGGGCTGCACAGTGGAAGAAGTAATTTGTCCTGAGGTCTCTGCAGCATTGTTTTGAGTAGTGTTGGATTATCATTGGCATCAACATATAGCCAAGAACCAATGGAGGAAATGGATAATAGCCGAACAAGAAGTGGGCTATCTGTGCTATTGGCATATGTATGGAGTTATAAATGGAGGACTAACATTGTAGTGTATATACCTGCTTCGATAGCAGTAAGTTTGGGTAAGTGATTGTGGGGATGAGATAATGCATGAATTACCCTAAAACTATCAGACTATTTTCCAAGATAACCTGGAATCATGTTCAGGTACGCTGATATTAAAAAGAATGGCTGTTGTATTACTAGATAGAGACTGCTGTTATAATGGCAGTTTTCTACATCAGATACAAACAGTTCTGATAAGCTAGTGTAAGCTACCCTGAAAGTATTCCATAACAAAATATATTACAGTGGGGCATGTCTGCCAATAATTGTTACTTTTGAGCTATTTATGTTGGAATTATCATACTTTATTAATTTTTTATTTTTATTTATTTTTATTTTATTTTACATTTGTTGACCGGCCTAGTCTAACTGGATATATGTCCATTTTCAGTAGAGGCCCGGGGAGATAAGCTCTCTTTTCTATGCTACAAAATGTGTGTTACATTTTATACCATGATACCTGTGTGCTACAATAGCATGTAATAGCTGTATAATAATAAAAACATAGTATATTGCCTTTGAATTTGATACACAGATTATGATTATTTTGTATCTGCAAAGCATTTCTGCACTGCTCTACTTTCTGTGATAACCAAGTACTTTTGTGCAAACATTAGCACATCATTAGTTCTAGTATTTACATGTATTTAACTGAAAAAAGGAAACTTAGAAAAGCTAATGTTGACCAAATATTCAGATATATGGCTCATTTACAGCACCTTAAATAATTTTTTCAGTTTCTTTTTTTTCCCCTTTTTAATACTGTTATTGGCTATCCAAGTGCCCCTATCTATTGTCAGGGCTTCGCAGTTCATCTATTCTATCCCAGGGCATTTGGGGGTTTATTGGACACTAGTTCAGCTAGGAGGTCTTTTATGCCTTACCCCCTGTTTCCCCTGGGTCCTTTGGTTGCATTCTGAGTGCTGACATGCAATAGGGATGTGCTAACATTTTGCCCCAGCTCTGCTGCAGCTCAGTCAATTTTCCCCACCCTAATCCCTCCTTTGGACCATGCCCCCCATGTCCCCTCAACTAGGGATTATTGTATGAGGAATGCTGTCGGGGGACCCCTTCCATTGTGATGGGGGCACCTATCCCTGTCTGCCTCTCCATTCATTGCCCAAGACACTAATCAAACCTGGGTCACCTGAGCTGTAGTCAAGGCTTTATCCCTCTGGAGAAGCTTAGTTTTTTCAAATGGTAAAGCCAACCTCCCTAGAAAGGACTCGGACTGTTTTACTAAGTCTGGTAATGTAGCATATTTAAAATATTGGCAAGTTTTGAGTACTCTTTCCTTGGTTGGATCAAGCAAAATGAAAAAGGATAATAGTAAATTAAAGTATTCGAATTCTGGAGGAAATGCATAAAATTTATACAATGACTGTTATAGTAACTCAGAAATTCACTTTAATTCTGATTTAACAGTGTAAGATATACTTTTTGTAGGTTAAAGCTCAGTGTAATTGTTGACACCTTTTCATGTGTTTAAATTAGCTGAACAGTAACTGTAACACAGTCTGAAAATGCATGTCATAGGAGAATTTCAGTTTCTGCTTATACTTAAACCTAGGATTAAAGTGAAAGATTATGATACATTGACTTCTTCTAACTACATAGGTTCATAGGTTCATAGGTATGGTATTAGGCTATCACCCCAAGGGCCTACACAAGCCTAGCCAACAAGATTCCCTAGCTTACGCCACCCAAGAGAGTTATTTTCCTGTGCTACTGTCGAGCAGAGACACAAAAGTAATCCCTGGGGTGTATTTCCTATTTCCCATCCACTCATCAAGATTTTTCTTGAAGAGTGCTAATGAAGAACTTTGCTTGACATAGATGGGTAGCCTGTTCCAGAGTATGAGAAGTCTCTGGGACAGGAATCTATCCCTCCAGCATGTCCTGTTTATTGTGGTGACAAGGTTTAGATCCCTAGAGCTTGTAACTCTGAGGGATTGAGATTTCTTTAGGTGTAGCATGTCCAACAGCTCTGGGTTTGACATAGCTTTATATGTTAGGCAGAGATCACCTCTGAGTAGGCGATATACTACAGAATAAAGCTGTAGTTTTTTGAGACGGTCAGTGTACGGCATCTGTTTGAGGCCAGTAATCCTCTTTGTGAGGTACTTCTGTGGCCTTTCCAGCTGCTGCAGATGTCTTGTGAGGTACATTCCAAACGGGACATTGTACTCTATAATGGGTCTAATGAGTGTCGAGTAGAGGGGAACAATGACCTCTTTTTTCCTGGATGAGAACCCTTTTATGATGAGGTGTGCCATGTAGAAGGACTTCCTGACTACTGTGGCAATGTGACTATCAAAGGATAAACTACTGTCCACATGGGTCCCAAGGTCTCATCACACATTCGGTGTTAAGTAAACTGCTGTTTATGTAGTAGTTCATGGGTATAGAGCTTTTACCAAAGGGGATGACAATGTACTTTTTGGCATTGAGCTTGAGGCCATGGCTCTGACACCAGGCATCTGTCTCAGCGAGGCCCTTCTGTAGGATTTCCACATCATTTGGGGACTTGACTATGGTTCCTAGTTTGCAGTCATCTGTGAACTTCATTAGCCAGAGGCCTTCTGTGTTAGCCTGTACTTCAGAGAAGTAGATACCAAACAGGAGAGGTCCCAGGACTGAACCCTATGGTACTCCACTTGTCAGTGGTTTGAGGTCAGATTTGGAGTGTGCAACATTTACAGTGTGGGTTCTGTCAGTGAGCCAGTTGGCATCCCATCTTGTGACATAGGGATTTATACCTAGTTTAGTGAGCTTAGCTATAATTCCAGAATGGGGGATGGTGTTGAAAGCCTTGGCGAGGTCAAGATAGGCTGTGTGAAACATTTTAGTCCTGTCCTATTAACAGTTTAAGGTATGGTGGTAGCAGGATTACTCTCCTAACAACTGAAGAGAAGTAAATCAATCCACAGTAAAGGCTATTGGTCAACTGGAATTCAGTGATGCAATACATAGGCACTATTTAATGAAAGAAGGCAGAAAGAGGAGCTAGAAGGCAAAGCATCTTCTCCTTCCCCTTTGCATGTGAAGTTAGTTATCAATGTGAAAACTTACTCAGAGCCCATTTCAAACAAGAAGAAGTTATAGATAGCTATGTGACTAGGGTCTATATAACAAAACGAAACATTATTTGGTAGAATACATAAATATTGACACATAAAGAGCGAAACAGTGAAATAAATTAAATCGAAATGTTATACTTGGCCAAGTGAAGTAGGCACATTGAATTGCATATTTAGAGAAATTCTAACAAGGTATTTAAATAAAGATTTAAGAACTGTAAACATTATTTAAATTAAAATGCATAATGTGATGGGTAAGGTGTCTTAAAAATATAGTAAAATTGTGTATATAGAAAATATACAAACTATAATTATTCTTGATCGTCACTACATGAAATTATTAAATTAAATAAGCTGTGAAACAGAACCATGAATACAGCATTCTGTATCTGTAACTATGGCTGCTAGTGCGCCTACATGACCTGGTGTGATGGGTAATGGCTACTTTACAGTAAAGTCGCAAAAAGACAAAGAGATGTCAGTGATAGGTGGTTATTTACATAACGTAGAGAAGGTGTTAAAAACTCGAAAATACTGGTGTTGTCGGCTTAAAAGTAGTAAAAAATGTAAAGGTAGGGCAATTATAATAAGTAAAATTGTAGAAGAAGTACTCTTAAAATCAACTTCTCATGATCATGCTTCTGACCCTAAAGTAGTGGAGAAATATAGAGCATGTCAAAAGTTGAAGGAAATGGCTATTATTTGTAGAAACACTCCTGCATTACTCGTAGATGGTGTTCTACCTACTACTTCTTTAGGAAGTACTGTTACATTACCAGCCAGGAGGTCAATGTTGCAGCAGGTCAGTAGGGTTAGGTACATGAAATTATTAATGCAGTCTAGACCATCTACACCTCTAAGTATAGTATCCTTACTACATTTGTGCAAGAATGAAAGGTAGACATTCACTTAAACATCCATGTATTAGTATTCACTACTAAAGATAATCTTGTAGATCTTTGTAAGTGTGATATGTGGTTTATGGATGGCGTATTTCTCACAAAAGGAAGACTTTGTAGACAACTTTATAGTGTACATGCACTTATTTCACATAGTGGTAAACAAAATGTGTCCCTTTACTATACTGCTTGATGACTAAAAAGTCATTTAAATCTTACAATTTTATGTGGGAGTGTTTGTTTAATTTACTAGCTGCATCAAATTTAACTCCTACAGTAAAATATTTGCTTTGTGACTTTGAACTGGTTGCTGTAAAGGGTATTGCAGAAAATTTTGTGGGTGTATGCAGCAAAGGATGTTAATTTAATTTCTCATAGAATGTATGGCGTAAACTTCAACAATTGAAATTGTCACATTTATATGGAATGTCACTTAAATTTCAACATTCTGTAAAGGAATTAATAGCACTGTCTTTTTATCTGAAAGTGAAGTCATTCCAGCTTTTAAAGAGATGAGTAAAAGTTTCTCTACTGAAGGTAAAGAGTTGCTTAGTTATTTCTGAGATGTTTATGTACTAGGTCGCCTGTGTAAACAGGTTACATGAACTGTAGCACCTATGCGATTTTTACCACTTTACCATATTTCATTTTGGAATGTGTCATCTTTGAATGATCAGTGCTTACCACCCACCCAAAACTATGTTGAGGGGTGGCATAGGCAAATAAGGTGTTTGCTGGGTAGGCGTATATCAGATATTGCAGCTGTGATTTCAGTGTTAGAGTACAGAACAGGGTAGACAAATTGCGTTTACAGCTTATGTCAGGATGTTCAGTGTCTCCTAAGAAAAGGAAGCCTTTAGAACGGGAACATCGCTTGCAGACTGTACTTCAGAGAAAAGAAGAATATACCACGCAGGATTTCTTACGTACAGTAGCTGTGTTACTGAAAGATTAATTCAGTACAAATACACTGTTGAGCTGTATGCACCACATTCAGTTATTATTTTATTAGAAATGTGGTATTTAAGTTTACTTTATTAAATTCAGTCACAACATTGATTATAAACATTTATAATTTTCTTTCTACTTTATTAAAGGATATGGATGAGGTAAAGTTACATAATTTGTAAAGTTCAGTGTACAGTGCGTGTTTTAAATCACGTTGGGAACTTTGTTGGAGTACGAAAGTGTAAACTTTGTTTTGGTGTTCTTTAGTTATGGTAATCACACCAGGTTTGCGGTGTTGGCCAAACAAAACTTTTCAATCTTTTGGATTTTGCTTATTTAGTACTTCACTGTTTACTTATTTCGTTCCTTATATGTCGACGTTTATGTATTCAACCAAATAATGTTTCCTTTTTATGATATAGACCCTGTGACCCCTTCTTCCATTTCTACAGAGTAACACACACACACACACACACACACACACACACACACACACACACACACACACACACACACACACACACACACACACACTTGAGTACTCTCTTGTATTTTATATTCTATGTTTGAAATAGTCCAGAGAAACATTAATTGGCTAAGAGTACAAACTTGTTAGAGTCCATAGGAGCTCAGTGTTCCATTTTTATGCTTTATGTGCTTTAAAACTATTCCAGTCAGGCTGAACCTTGTCATTAAGTTGCTTGCCCCTTGAGTAAATGAAAATAAAAACTGTATTACAAGGAATAGTACGTGGTTAGCTAAAGATACTGGGCATTACAAGTTTGTTTATCAGAATATCGTCAGAACCATTATATGGATACTTTATTGTTAAGACATGTTTGTCTAAAATTAGTAGACTGAAGTAAGGATTCCCTGAATAAAATATTTTTATTTTATTTTTATAAATTATTATACATTATTATAAATGTATTATATATTTTTATTTTTTTGAGTATTTTTTAAAAGTATGTATGTGACTGAATATATTATTACTGCACTTTCTTACACAAATACATTATATTTTCTGTTTTACTACTGTACACTGTATATATATTGTACATCAGTAACTTCTCATCATACTATGCTATGATATACTATTGTTTGCTCTATTAATTTGTACTCATCTCTGACTTTTGTATTTTTATCATATATGTGGCGTGTTTGTATTTTTTATGATTGTCGTGTATGTGGAGCTTTTCTCCCCAGGTCTCTGCTGAAAACTGGCTCCTGATTGCCCAGTCAGACCAACCCAGTAATCAAATATAAAATAAATAAAATAATATAGTATCTGAACAGGCAATGTAAAAGAGAAGATAATAAATACCTCAGTAAAACAGACACCCCAGATGATGGAATACGAGGTCACCGTATAGAATAACAGACAGGAGCAAGGAAAATGGTCAATATATATATATATATATATATATATATATATATATATCATAAACAGTGGGCAATCCCTATGAGAACATGGTTTATTAGTTCTAAATCCAGAAACATTACTAGTGCCATTAAAAGCCAAGAAACAAAGGTCCAGAATACCTAGAGAAACAAAAAGGGCAGTAAAGAACAATGTTCCAAGGCTTCTTCACAACAAACAATGTCTGGAATCCCGAAAAAATATCCAAGTCCATTCCATTTAAGAATTCAGTTGGTAAAAACTGATGGAGAATTTCAAAAAGACGATGGATCAGTTAGAAAATAACACTCAGGTGTCCAGACAGAACTCAGAAATTAGCTCTGTATCTTTTCACGATATACAGGAACAGTTAAGGTACAAAGTACTGGAACAACTGCAACAAATCACAACTAAATAAAAAAATGGAAGATTCGATCTATCAAATAAAATTATTTATCAACCATATGTGATGCACCTTACTTCAGGAGAAATGAACAAAATAAAACAAGCACTTTGAGAATTTTAAAAGGCTTCATTTTCTATAACAGAAAAATGCAGAAAAAACTGAAAGAGGTGCAGATAAATTAGACTTTGTTTCAGCATCATGACAGACCAGGAGCCACAGCAAAGAGACAAAACAGAGATTATCAGAATTCCAAAGAATTGTGACTTCCAGAACAGTCAGGAGCAAAGAATACATAAAATGGATAATAAAGGACTGGAACTTTTTGAAAAATATAGAGATCGAGTCCACAGAAGCACTCAGAGAATCCAGGATAACTAAAATCCAGACCAATTATTACAAAATGTATTTAGATGGCAGACAAAACCAAATTCTTGTTGATAATAAGGAAAAGATGAAAGATGAGCAGAAGGTACAACAAACTCAATCCCCGGGATTCATGAAGCTTGCGCCAGGCGCAGGCGTAGCGTAAGCGGAATAATGCCAAATATGGCCATCAAGCGATTTAGGTACAATCCAATACCACGTGCACTACCGGCGTACGCCAGAACTGCGCAGCCCTCAGTATAGATATGCTAATCACCCCATGTGCAGTGTCGCACCATGCAAATGAAGGCAGATAGTGATTCATGAAGTGGTGCAGGTGTAGCGTAAGCCCACAGAAATGTAAACCAAAAAACACGGTTTACATTTTCCCAAACAGAACATCGGAGCTATGGAAGCGGACCAGACTTATGTATTACAAAGTTAACATATGCCAATGGCAAAATACACAGCCAATGGCATAAGAAAAGATGCACAACACCTAAAAAACAACATTTAATGTCATGTCCACAGTAACGCACAGTACAACCACAGGGCATGTGTGCACAAACTGGAACATAAAGAAATTATATAAAAATGTCATAAAATCGCAATGTAATACAAATCAGGTTTACACCATAATACACAATGGTAGGCATGGAACACCACAACCAAGGTGCAAGGGTTGCTAAGGGCCTGTGACAGTGTTCGGCGCGGTAACTATGAATTAGTAGTCAATGCCATGCAAATGAGGCAGATAATACTGAATCGCAAATGTCCCGCCGGATGAAGGTTGTACCATATGGCGCAGCGCTATAACACCAAGGAGTGGCTCAGAGGAGATACATGACATCAGCAGAGAGGTGTTCCACCATAGCAGTAAGCACATTGGAGCAATGCAAATCTGGCCTGGCCTTTGCTAAGCAAAGCAGCAAGACAGGGGTGGGGAGGAAGGTATAGAATCGTTTAGCTGAGAGCACACATGGTGCCCAAAAGCGCATGTGTACGGGGATGAAACGTGCCCGAAACCCAGTAAGCGGATGCACGCACCGCGAACAATAGCACAAACAGGATGGTCAGGGGAAGAAAAGAAGGAAATGCCGAAGTAGGGTAATTGGAGTACTAATGAGCAATCAACACCAATCAACTCACGGCCAATCGATGGCAGCTGACAAGTCTGCTCACAGAAACCTGCAAAACAGGATAGGGGAGGCATTGCAATGCAAAGAAAGGAGGGGAGGCATTGGATTGCAAAGATAGGAGATCTGTCATAGCAGAGCAAAGCAAACCGACAGTAGACCAGCAATAACACACATTACGCAAGATACACCAGGTCTAGGAAAGTACAAATGAAAGCAGGCTGCTGGATGCATGCCAGAAAATGGTAGGTGGAACGTGCAGAAATGTAAAGGGAAGGTCAAGAGGTAATCCACGGCAGCCATATGTAATTCAACACCAAAGGCACCACAATAGTAGTTCCGGTAGTAAAACACATAAGATACCCTGTAGCTATGATCGTACATACACACCCTATGACATCATCGGTGTTCATAGCACAATAGTATAAAGTGTGAAAGCACCCTACACACACCTGTGTATTCCCAAACACTGCACCATAGGTGTAAACACATGGGGAACTTTTAAAATGTACATGTTGGGAGCTGCCATAGCTGTGATTCATCAGCATGTGTTAGAGACTGACGGTGTTGTGGAGGATGATGCCAACAATCACCACATGCCCCGGAGGAGGAGAAGAGTGTTCAGACGAAGGGTAATCTACCAGGGGCTACATGATCTGGAGATAGTAGAGCATTACAGGGTGAACTGGGACATCTTACAGCAAATAGTAAAGCTGTGCCGACCATGCCTGAGAACCAGAAACAACAGAGGGGAACCCATCCCAGTGGACACGAAGGTATGTGTAAGCTTGTGAATACTAGCCACAGGTACCTTTCAAAGGCCAACTGGAGATATAATGGGTATCTCACAGGCATCAGCATCCAGGGTACTACACCAGTTCCTGGATGCCATGTTACCACATGCCAATGAGCATATATACTTCCCCCGAACTCAGGAGGAGTTGGCCAACAATATGCCTCACTTCCACCGTGTGGCACACTACCCGGAGGTACTGGGTGTGATAGACTGCACGTACATACGAATCAAGGCACCACCCGGTGAACATGGTAGGCACTACATAAACCGCAAGGGATTCCACTCCATCAACTGCCAGGTCATGTGCAATGCCCAGGGCATTGTCATGGATGTGTGTGCTGGCAGCCCTGGAAGCTACCATGACTCCCATATCTGGCATGCTGTATCAGGTATTTGTCAGGGGGGACATCCCACATGGCCACCTTGTGGGGGATGCTGGCTATGCACTGGAGCCGTGGATGATGACTCCCATCAGAAATGCACACACACCCATGCAAGAATGCCATAATGAGGCACACGCACAAACCAGAATCATCATAGAGTGTGTGTTCGGGATGCTGAAATCATGGTTCCGGTGCTTGGACACATCTGGTGGAGCCTTGCAGTACTCTCCAGGCACGTGTGTCCACATCGTCATAGTATTTGCCATGCTACATAATATGATCCTGCGGAAACAGCTGCAGCAGGGACAAAATGGTGAAGGCCCTCATAGCCCACCGCAATTGCCAAGGCCATCACAGGCACAGAGGGATTCAGACCATGAACACACTGTGCCAGTCCCAGTAGGCAGATGGAGGCATGCCCAATATGCCTATGCCTTGGCAAAGAGGGAACGTATAGCACATACTCTGACAGTGTAGGCCCCTACGGTCTGACACACCACTCCACCTGCACACACAGTAAAATGGATGGCACACAAACACGACCACCTGTAAATTGTAATGTATAGGTGGCCCACTGTGTGAATCCTACATAGGCAGCCCTCAAACATTATACACACAACAGCTATTGGAACACGGAATGTCAACACCTGAACAGTACATGCGCCTATCAGCATATGGTGGTGCTGTGTGTATAGGTTTCCAGGTACATTGGTAGGTACACGGCCGATTGTCAGAGGCCATACACCAAACAGGGCAAACAGTGTCCGCTGTCGCCACAACATCAAGTAACCAACTGTCGCTTAGTGGAGCAGAAGTAATTGTGGGAGCACATGTGTGTAAGCACTGTTCTGCACATACTCAGCATGGAGTCCCTGATGCGTTAATGAGGGGCTCCACATAATACAATCATGGATGTTGTGTCAAGGCATGGGGTGTACCCATGACAGGTATTCGTCACCCCAGCATGCTCCACCTACGGTCATTTGAAGGTGTAACACAGTATCGTGTGTGGCTCACTGTGATATACATACCCAATGCCAGAGCACATCCAGTAAACATCACATGGACATACCATTAACTGGACTCATCAATATGTAAACTAACTGAGTTACCCATGTGAGTGCAGTATGGAGTAACAGCCATAGTATACTCCACGTACAAAACGACATAACACGTGTACAAATCCCAGATGGCCATGTGTTAAATGCAGTGACCGTCATGCATGTTCCCGGTCCCACATCCTGCAAGGGATGTAACGTAATCGAAGGCACGAGTAATGCATGTCGGATGCAGGTCATCAGATCATATGTGTAGCACACGTTAGTGGGAATATGCATTGCCCACTGCTGGTAAGCGACATTTAAATATGACTATATGGATATGCACGAAACAGGGATAAGCTTCTCCGAATATCGGGCAGATCATGGTCAATGATGTCCAGAACAGGTGAAACCAGCATTATTCACCCCTGTACAAATAGTGCCTGCTCTGAAGGGTAAAACGACCACTGCCAGGAGTAGAACATGCAATCATGTATAGAATCACCTAACACTATTGCTAGCCAAGATGTACCTATGGTAGGGTTGCCACCTCTTCAAATGACCAATGTGGGACATACGTCAGATGTCTGCAGGCCGACACATACACCCGGCCAGTACGAAATTCAGAACTTCACTGTTTTGCCTAGATAAAAGCTCATTCTTGTAATGTTTACTTACTTATTCTGTTTCTAGAACATATAGGTGGTTCAGATACAGAATAACTGTTTTATGCAACTATTACATAAACTATAGGAAATAAGTATGTTCCAAAATCTCAGGACATTTGCCATGTTTACAAATATTTTGCAGGACACAACTGCCCAAAGAGGGACTGTCCCTCGTAGAGTGGGACAGCTGGTAACCCTAACCTACGGCAGGTGTGTAATGTGACAGGTACAGACACAAACGTGCGGAGTCCAGGAAACAGTATACACCAACAAGTACACAATGAAAGGTGTAGCTTGCCTGTCACTTTCTCTATCAGATATATATATATATATATATATATATATATATATATATATATATATATATATATATATATATATATATATATATATATATATGTATATATATATATATATATATATATATATATATATATATATATATATGCACACATATATACATATATATAATACAGATAGAAAGGGTGATAGAGTGATGTATGTTGATATATACGGATTCAGCGATATCTGCAAATATATATAGATAGGTCAACGACATTCATAACACCTTGGAGGTACAAATAAATAGGATACCGCCAACTATGGAATGTGTAACATACCAACATGCGTAACCACGAGGCTGAAAGACCGAAAGAACACAGTACCGGAACAGTACAACCGCGAGTAATAGTATGATGATATGAAGGGACATTTAGTTACCGCTGTCGGTGTTGCGGTCCACGTAGGTACTGTGTTCAACTGTGTTTGTGAGTGCTGTATTCTGTGTATGTGTGTGTTGAGGGTGCCGTGTGCATCTCCATGTGACTGTAATGTGTGTGTGTCCGCATCATGTGTCGGAGGTAGATCATTATGGTAGGTGTGGGTATAGCTAGCCATAGGCATACGGTTACCACCTGTCCCACATTAGGAAGGACAGCCCCTCCCTGGGCAGGTGTGTCCTGACATAAAACATTACAAAGGGCACATGTCCGGGATTGTAGGACATTAATATGTCCCATATATAATGTAATAGTTGCATTAAATAGTTATGCCTGTATGTAAGAAACTTAAATGTTACATGCAATATGATAAGTAGCCAAAGTCCCACAATAGGTATGTATTAAGGATAAAAGTATGTGCTGACCTGTGTACTGACAGTGGCTATGTGTTGGCCTGTAAACACTGCTGTGCATCCCGCAAGTGTCCAACAATGGCCATATGAAAAGGTGGCAACCCATGGCAAAGAGGTTCTGTTACCAACACAACCGCAATGACTGCAAATATCTGGGACAGAAATACACGGGATAGCTGTCATTTAGACATATCCCTTTACATATCGCTGCAATTCCGGAGGTATGGAAGTATCAACCTCACTTGCATACTATATAGAAACCAATTAACAACGGCCCAATGTACAATCCCGTAACATAAGTCTACTAACTGATAGCTCTTTAATTAGGGATGGAGCCCACACACGTATATATGGAATATGTAGAAATGCAAGCCCCACAAACCTGCATATGCTACGTACACCCACCGACATCCCCCACACTAGAAATTATATCAATACAGACTGTAATAACAGCACAAACATCCAGTTAGTCAATTACATCTACAGAACCATCAACATACCTTGTGAGAGACACAATTAAAGGTGCCATGCAAAATTGCAGCCATTATATAATGGAACAAACGGCGATGTTACAGGTTTTGTTTGCAATAGTCCATTATCAGACGTTGGGATGACAGGAACACCCACATGTTGAACCACATACTCTAGCTGTCACACACAATCCACGGGGGACATGAATCCAAAGTATAATTGTCTCTATGCATAGCAGTTGCAATTACACATAACAAAACACAGTACAGGCCATCTCCCCGAAGGTAGGGCAAATGGGCAACGCCCAAGTGGAGAATTCAATTATACCCCACTGTTGCAGCGTAATTGGCGAATGGAGTAGCTGCACAGCTGATATGCAAGTAATTAGTCACTCAGGAACACCAATTGGTGGGAGGAAACCACGTTACAGTTATCGAAGTATATAAGGATGTAGTACAAAATTCAACTGGAACCAGCAGAAAAAATATAATCCAGGCAACGATCCAACCACAGCTCTCTTATTTTATTGTATAAAAAAACAGCAAGTTGTTAAGCGCTTTCATCCAGGTACATATGGACTTCATCAGAACAACATTACTGTGCTCTCACTTACATTTTATACATAAAGTTCCCGCCTAAAACCCCAATTAAGACATCAATTATTCAATTAAAAATAAAAATGTAGAAATTTAAAAAGCACTGAATTAGACTGGGAAGAGGAATTTGTACTCCAGTCCATTTGGATGAAATATATAACAACTTATGTCCGGTTTTTAGACGATATATTCATCTTATGGAAAGGGAGTGAGGACGAGTTGTCTGATTTCCTGAGGTACATCAACCAGACTACAGGATATCTAAGATTTACATACAAGGTAGAGAAAGAGGGGATCAATTACCTTGATACGTATATTTTCAACGATGGTACATCTTTCCAGTCAAAAATATACAGGAAAAATACATATAGTAACGGATATCTACACTACGACAGTGCCCACTCGTATAACACCAAAAGAGGCATAATAAAAGGGCAATGTATCAGAGCAGCGAGAATGACAACAAAAAAGGATGATATGCTATCTGAAATTAATTTTATCAGTAGAGCTTTTATAGAAAAGGGATATCCTAGAGACATGGTAACAGATATTACAAACTATGTGGCTAAAGAATGGGGTCAGAAATATCCACCCTTACTTGGTATAGGACTCAACAGTAATAAAGGACAGCAGTGTCATAGTGGAAGTGGTAAGGTGCAAAATAGTACAAAGAGGCACCAAAAAACCTGCATTTTGAAATATGGA
>NC_056725.1:844820030-844837819 GCF_019279795.1 Protopterus annectens
ACTGAAATCCTACCACCAGGCTACAATATCCTGAGACTCGACCGCAATGGTAAAAAAGGTGGAGGAGTAGCACTATTGTTCAAAACAGAACTAAAAATAACATTAGTACCCTATGAGAACCTTGGATTTACTAAAACCGAACTTCTTATCTCAAAGCTGCAACTTAACCTCAAAAATCCATCTATATCATCTGTTTATATCTACCCCCTGGAAATAACTCTACTACCATAGAAGATATCCTCAGTTGGGCCTCATCCACCTACCCACAAGAAACCATAATACTAGGAGACCTCAACTTAGACTGGTCCTCAATATCCACTAACAACCCAGCATCCCATATTAATCTCCATGGCTTCACTCAAACTATTAACACCACTACTAGGATTAACAAACTAATAACAAAGAAAGTATTCTTGATTGGATTTTGGTAAACAAACCTCAAATTAAATATCAGTCTGGAACGCTACCTGATAACATTAGTGACCACAACCTAACCTATATTATTAGACAAAAATACCTCTAATTACTCTCCTTTATATAGGACCCTCACGTAACCTCAAATTCTTTAACCCAACCTTTTTAAAAGCGGAACTAAAGGCTTGTAACTGGAACCCACTAAAAACACTTCCTCTTCAATAAGCTGTTAATTTCTTTAACAACACATTCCTAACTATTCTTGATTATCATGCACCAAAACGTTCTATTAGAATTAAGGCTAGGCCAGCCCTGGCTAACAAAAGAAACTAGACAAAAAATGTCACTTAGAAACAAATCTTGGTTAAAATGGCGAACTAGCAAATCTCCCATAGACCAACAGACTTTCAGACACCTGAGAAATATTACCAAAAATCAATCCTCTCTGACAAAAGAACTATTATAGCAATCTTCAGCAAGTGAATCACAATAATCCTCAAAATTCTGGTCAACCCTAAATAAACTTCTTCACCCTGGACAGACTACCACCCCCCTTCTGGGTCTGATACAATTCCTCCCTTGATACTGCCAACACTTTCAACTCTTTCTTCATCAATATGATAAATTCCTTGGCCTCCCATCTATCCAGTGACAATACCATCATTCATGACCATACTTCCTCCAAACTACCAACCTTTAGGCTTCAACCCATCTCCACTACCTTTATACAGAGATGCATTCTCAAACTTAAACCTTGCACCCCCTCTGCTGACCAGCTTCCTTCTGAATTCCTTCAAAAAGCAGCCTCTGAAATAGCTTATCCCATATCAATTCTCATTAATAGGACCATAAATGAAGAATCCATCCCTGATGTATGGAAAATCTCTTACATCATACCATTACATAAAGGAGGAAACTCCTTTGAACATTCTAACTATAGACCCATAGCTCTATTGTCACCTCTAGCTAAAATTATGGAAAAATGTGTCCACCATCAGGTAATGAATCACCTTCTACAAAATAAAATACTAACAAACTGTCAACATGGCTTTAGGCCTTATCATAGCACAACTACTGCTCTGCTCTCCTTCACAGATATTATTAACAATAATCGCAACAATAATGTCCTGTCTTCTGCTCTCTTCATAGACCTGTCCAAAGCCTTTGACATGGTCAACCACTCTCTCCTTCTAAAAATTCTCGAATCTCTTTCCTTAGCACCTGAGACTATCCACTGGTTCAGCTCATATCTCACTAACAGGAAACAAGCTGTCCTCTGGGATAACAAACTCTCATCTCTTCTACCAATCTCCCTTGGTGTCCCCAAGGCTCTATTCTTGGACCACTTCTTTTCTCCCTCTTTATAAATGACTTACAAGTAGCCATTCCTGAGGCTATCTGCATTCAATATGCTGATGACTCCACACTTATTTGCTCTGCTAAATCCATTTCTGAACTTCAAACTAACACTCAAGCTGTATTTTCTAAAGTTGAAACTTGGTTTCTAAAACGATGTCTACTCCTAAACGCATAAAGACCAAACTACTTCTCTTTAAACCTACTACCAGATCCCCACACTTGACTTCTCCATTGTGTCTAATAATGGAACCATTATATCACCTGATTCTACTACCAAATTGCTAGGTGTCACAATTGATAACAATCTCTTCTTCGACCTTCATATCAACAATACCATTAAATCTGTAAACAGGAAACTTGGCTCTCTATATAGAATCAAAACTTTTTTAACCTTCCCAGCAAAAGTGAATCTTGCCCACTCACATCTTATTTCCACACTTCTCTATGCCTCACCTATCTACACCAATCTTAAGAAAAACAATCTCTCTAAACTATCTACCTCCTACAACAACATAGCTAGATTTGTTACTGGAAAACAATTTAGAACCCACCATTGTCAGAATCTGCAACAACTTAACTGGCTCGAACTGACAAACACGTTGCTTCTATCCCAACTTATGTTTGTCCAAAGAGCCTTTTACCAACCTCTTAATACACCTGCTCTATCTAACCTCTTAAGCCCCTACTCAAACCTGAACTCTCTCCGCTCTTCTAGCAAACTGCTAGTTACCTCAACCAAATCTAATAACCTTGCTGGTGATTCCCTTTTCTCCAATGCCATTGGGAAACACTGGAATAAACTTCCTCCCGAACTTACTTCAATTGCTTCTACTGCACTGTTTAAACAAAAATTAAAAGTTCACCTTAATAACCACTGGATATGTTCCTGCTCTAAACCTGATTAAAAATTTTCTTGGCTCTTTCTCCTCCTCACGGCTATTTGTC
Source organism: Protopterus annectens (assembly GCF_019279795.1). NCBI lineage: Eukaryota > Metazoa > Chordata > Ceratodontiformes > Protopteridae > Protopterus > Protopterus annectens. Next base: position 844,822,749 of record NC_056725.1, read on the forward strand.
TCTCTCTTTCTAGCAATACTTATCTTTTCTATTCTGTACTTTGTGTTGCAAAATGTTCTCTCTTTTCCTTCATCTCTTGCTTTCTCTAGTTGACTCTCTCTAATTGATTCCAATGATGAAATTATGGTAACTTATGGCTTATATCTTTAAATAGAATTAGTTATTCTGGTCTTGAGTAAAACACCTACCTCTTTTTTAAATCTGTTTGTTAACTTTGTTATTATATATTTGTTAATTTTTGTTGTATTCCGTCCATGTCTTCCTGTGGAGCTTTTCTCCCCGGGCCTCTACTGAAAATGGAAATATATCCAGTTAGACCAGCCCGGTTAACAAATGTAAAATAAAATAAAATAAAAATAAATAGGTACATGTACATGTGTTATATGTACAGGGACATATGTTTGTTGTGTATATATCTATTCATGTATCGTGTGTGTATAGATATATATATGTACATATATACAATGTCTGTACATTCCTCATCTTCTAATTTGCTTTGGATTATGTCTGTGGATATATGTGTATATATATCTCCATATCATACCTTTCAACTGTACAGATTTCCGCTGCATTTACAGCTGTTTGCCTCTTATCTTTGGTCCAGTTTTCATAACCTTGTGTCTGTCTGGTAAGTTAGTGGCATATCATTAAAAACTTTCATAATTCTGACCATAACAGTTACATATCTGTATTCCAGTTTACGGACTACTGCGAAACACACGTTCACCTTTACATATTTAAATGTGTGTACTGCACGAACGCTTTCATTACACTTTCAAGTTATATGTGCAGTGGTCATAGGTCAACCGGGGCTGCATTCACGTTGGCCGGATACCGGAACCACTATTCTATTGGTGTTCTCCCTCATTGATATGCATACCCATAGTACTTAGCTACATCAACATATGCCTCACCACTTCACCTGCGACACAGGCATCCATTCTCCCGCTGGGAAAAAGGCGGTACTACATATTACACATTCCCTATTGCCTACTGCTGTGGACTCTGGCTGCATTGTTAATCACTCCGAGGATATGCAGAACACCAAGGCATATAGTCCAGCCACATACAGGTCTTTCATTGTCAGGGTGTTCATGTAGTGATCTGGGTTTAGGCTTGCCCACCTGGTGAACGGAACTTCCCTGGCCGAGGTCAAATGTCAGACGAAGCATATGGACAGGGATTATCTCCCTATTTTGAAGTTTTACCTGTGTTTATAGACACAGGTGTGTGGGCACCTGTCAGCAGCTTATTCTGTTGGCATTACATATTATGGGTGGGGTTGTTACAGTCCATACTCCACTGTGAGAGGTGTTCCCATTCACATTTGACTATTACCTGTATACAGTCATACGGGGATTATTATTTTTGGACATGAAGTGACTACAGGTATGCAGTTGTACATTACACAAGTGTGAAGGGCTGTTCCTGTAAATATGTAAGGACCATACCTCTCAACCTCTTAGAGCACCGAACCTGCACAAAACCTACACGATGGAGGGACAATTAGGGACACATTTTAACGATTGCTCTTACAAGCTTAGAACATTGATAGAATGCTAGATTTTGCATTAGCATGACTTTTCTGCAGGTTGTGGAGTCTTATACTCAGGATATTTCTCATTATTTAGTGATGTCAATCCTCAGCTATTTACCACACTGGTGCAGATTGTCGGAGGCACACACCAACACTATGGGGCGAACCTGTGGTCATTCTTAGGGTTGCCACCTTTTTGATTGCCCAAAGTGGGACATGTTCTGTAGAGATGTCAGATTTTCCAGGACAAAACATACCTACAGCCGTGCATAGTACTGAACTTTAACCTTTTTTGTACATATAATAGCTTATTCTAGTAACATTTGAATTGCTTATTCTACTTCACATAACATATTGAGGATTCATATATAAAATAACCATTTTATGCGACTATTAAAGTAAATTAGGAAATAAACTCTCAGGACATTTGCTATGTCTTGATTTTTTCACAGGACACAACTGCCTACAGAGGTATTGTTACTCGCAAAGTGGGACAGGTGGTGACCCTAGTCATTCTGCGAATATCTGGACAGTTGAGTGGTATGGCACGGACCTCTGTAATATGCTGTTGTGTTCTGGCACAGCAGTAGCTCAGCATTAAAGACTGCAGTCGGAACATGCTGACAGAAAGTTGGGTTTCAGACTTCATACTCCAGACATTAATGCCAATGTGCAAACTGTTATTCTATCAAATTCTATGTTTCTAAGAGATATGTTTACAGATTGTCCCTAATTTTGGACCTTTGTCTCACTTATATTCACGGCTCTGTCCAGATATCTTGCTCACACAGGTTGACAGGTATGGTCAGTCACGACTGCACACAGTCAGTGTCCCTCACACTTGATCAGGGTTGACCTGTTTACATAGTGTCTTCCTCGCCCTCATGCCGTTTTCCACTTTGCAAAAGTGTGCATTATATTCTCCCTCCTATTCGTGTCTGGACACGTGCGTCACGGGAAGGTATTTTATCCTGGGTGGTAGGTTATGCATGCCCACTTAGGGCTGGACAGTGTCATGGACCTACACTGCACTTTCTGACTTGTGTCCAGATATCTACTGGATTGGACATCATGTCATTATACCCATTCTACTATTTACACAAGTTTGTCATCCCGTGAAGGATATCCCAAAAATTGGTCAAGACCAAAACAAGTTAGATAACGAAGATTTTTGTGGCTGCACGAAAACGTGCAGGGGGTTTTACCTGCAGGGGATACATGGTTTGCAATCCTGACACTGCCTAGGGTGACAATACCTACTACATATGCATAGGGGTCACTGTGTGTAGCTGTTTCTGCAACAAACCAGTGGACCAAGTACGGCTGGATTTGGTGGATGTTCTGGTATGGTGGCAGGTTGTGTGTTGTGGAGGGTATGCTGGGTAGGCTATTATGCATCCGGGTGTGTTGCGTTTGTTATGGCCAGTTCCATCAGGACCCATCTGTGGGTATGTGACGGTGCCGTATCTATACATTTGTCTCGCATATTTCCATATTCATATGTTTGTGGGATTGTGTTCTACACTATGGCCTGTCTGCTTGTCTTGCAGCTGTTTCTACATGAGGTTGTGTTTCTTTCCACTTCACCTGCTGCCCCCTCATACACCTCCGGTTCACCTTTTCTGCATACGACACAAGTATCGCCTTTGAGGAATTTACCACTAAACACACACCCCTCACACCCGAATTACTCACACCCCATAGAGCACTACTTTGGTTGTTGGCCCATGACATGGCCAGAGTTACACATTGACTACCCTACATGTGTCGGGTACCTTTATGGTTGTGTGGACTACCCTGCCATGTTTGCTTTCCACATGCTATATCTCACGCACATAGGTACATGCCCTTACTTCACTTTCATTACTTGGCTGGTGTATCCGGGTACTACCCGTTCGACTGTGTCACATACACGTTCGGATTATACAGCTGACTTCCGGATTTTGCCAGCCTGTTCTACTCATTGGTAGGATGGCACCTTTTCCTATGTCCAAGCTATTCCATACACATGTCCGACCATTGTGGACATTGCCTCCCCACAGTCAACGGTTGTGTTTCTACCTTTTCAATTGGCCACAGTGTGACATAGGGTTTCCACCTGTCCCACTTTGCGAGGGACAGTCCCTCTTTGGGCAGTTGTGTCCTGACATGTAATTGTCAACATGGCAAATGTCCTGAGATTTTAGGACAAACATATTTCTTATATTTTATGTGATAGTTGCATTAAACAGTTAATTCTGTATCTGAAATACCTGACTGTTATGCGAAACAGAATAAGCAACTAAAATGCTACAGGAATATGCTTTTCTGTAGGCAGAACAGTTATGTTCTGTCCTTTGTACTGGCCATGGGTATGTGTCGGCCTGTACAGTCTGATGTCTGTACCAAACATGTCCCACTTTGGCCATTTGTAAGGGTGGCAACCCTACTGTGACAGTTGCGGTGAACACAGCATATTTTACAGGCCGACACATACCCACGGTCAGTTCGGCAGATATAACTTACAATTCTTGCCTATATCTAAGCTTATTCTTGTAGCATTTCGGTATCTTATTCTGTTTGTTATGACATTTATGTATTATACGTCCAGTGAAGTATGTTTAATGCAACTATTGCATGACGTCTACAGAGGAATTATGTCCTATATTCTCTGGACATTTGCCAGTTTTACACGTTTGTGTCAGGACACATCTGCCCACAGAGGGACTGTCGCTCGCAAAGTAGGACAGGTGGTAATCTTGGTTGACGGTACGGATCATACTGTTCCTTTCGGCCTACATGTGTCCGTGTTGTTATGGCTCGTTTATATGCTCCTTCTGTTTTGTTTACATGTGTATGCTATTTCCTATCACATTTGGTATGTGAAATACGGACATACCTTTTGTATGTGACTATTACATGGCTTGTGGAATATGATTCAGACATATGGTCACTACCTATATCTACATTTCTCCTCGTGTATTTTGTTATGGACACATCTGCACAGCTATGTTCCCTCCCTCAAATTATGGGTCGGCTGGTGACTCTCTCCGTTGGACTGGACGTACCTACTGGTGGCGCGCTAACATCTGATAAGTTTCACTTCCACATGGTATAGCTATCAACACTACGTTGGACTACAGGCATACGGTTTTCCTGTCATTTGTTCATGGGTAGGGACCCATTATTCCCTACCGTGCATTTGTGTTTGAGTCTTCATTTTCTGTTCGCAGGGACTCTGCTTTGCATACGTTTCAGTCTCCACGGACACTGATAAGTACGATTACTATTGCTGGCGGAATATAATATTCAGCAGTTTAAGTTGCTCCTCGAAAGCCGACATTGACACGCCTCCCTGCGCAACTCGACACGCCTTTGCACTCGCCAAGACGTTTCCTATGCACGTGGCTGTGGCGGCTGCGTTCCTTCATTAATATGCATATGGCGCGACTACTCCACATCTACCCGGCATGGCCGGTGCAAGCCTTATGCCGGACTTGCGCCGAGCTTCATGAATCCGGGGGAATATATGTAAGACCTTCCCATGGAGGTTATACATGCCTGGAAAAAACTGGAATTTGAGAAAAAAAAACTTATAGTAATAAATAAATAGAAGTTACTTTACATTCCCTGTCATTTGAACAATATCGGGGCTTGTCTCTTTCATTTAACTCTGTAACAGAGGCTGAAAATGTAATTGTACAGCAGAGGCTAAACAGAGCTAAAGTTGGTAGGAGTCATGAACTGACATATGTTTGGACTTAACCTCCATATGATGCATGACAATAAATGGATCTATAATATCCTGCTGTCATAGAGCCAGCTAAAGGTTGCTGGGATTGCACTTTTTCCTTCTTATTTACCCTGTTTTTCATGCATGTGACTTGCTGTGCATGTAAGTTCCCTAGTGTCTTATGTATGGTACTTTAAACTGCTTAGGATATATTACATTAAGTATAGGTTTTGGAAGAATGATAATCCCAGTAGTGTTGTCAGACAGTATATTAATGGTATTAAATGTATCATGAAACAATAGTATGAATTGTCATAATTAAAGAAATGATTGGAAACTATAATTTGCATGCAGGATGCAGGAGTTCAGTGGGGAAAGAGCAATCAGACACAGAACATTTATAAGACTCCAGATACCCCACCTCAGAAGGAGTTATAATCATATTTACTGATTTGAATATTAGAATAAGTTATTTATGCTGTAGTAAAAGGAAGAATATTATTAATTGGAATACATTATACAGAAATGCAGTACATAATAACTCTATTTATAACCTATTTAAAGAATGCACAAAAATTTCCATTGGCACGTACTGTATAAATTGGAGATAGGAACGCAGTTTTGGACAAAGGAAGTTACAGATCTTCACCTCTCAGCGGAAGCAGGTGATCTCGGTAAACATGAACCTTTGTTAAAAATCTTTGTGGATGCATATAACCTAGTTGTTTTACAGGATTTTAAAAATATTGATAAGAAGAAGTTTACTCACTGGGCACTATAAAGGGATACTTTTGCAAGAACTGACTTATTTTTGGTATCAGCAAAGTGAATCGATTCAAGTTTGAATTTAACATTTTAAAATATTATCTAATGGACCATTGAGTTGTCACTAGTTCAAACTCTACTAGTACATTAGTGAATTCCATTATTGACTATGTTAATTTGAGCTAACACAATTCAGGTTATGCATTTCCAAATATCCAGTTCCAAAGCCTATAACTCAAACAACAGAAAAATGATCTTTTTGTACCCCATGCTATCCTCATGGGGGGATTTGCCCCCTTCCCCCAAATATTGTATACAATTTCCACAGTCTCACTACAGTGGAGAAAAAAGGAAAATGTTGCCCAAAAGTGCACCACCCACTCACACAATACAACACATTGTGGTTAAATGAGCTACACCATTCACATTTTGCAAAAAATATTGAGGACCAAGCAAGTGTCAACAGAGTGTAGGCATGTCATATTCCACAGATAAGAAATATGACATGGGAAAGGAGTTTTACTTAGAGTGTTGCAGTCAAAATTGGGGACTCACTATCAGTCCATCAGCATATAAGAGGGGAAGCCTTGATGACTGTTATGGCACTAGTAATTCTCTAGCATAAGTGATACCTTCCCTATTTAAAGCTTGAAATATTAGCATCAGCACTTTATACTTAAATGTGGATGCCAGCAACAGCTAGTGTGAATGATGCAAAACTGGTGTTGTATGCCCGCTACATGAAGTCTCAGTGAGAATTCACAAAGATGCTTTCAGGTCACACTTAATAGGCACAGCTAAAACCGTGAAATACTCCAAACATAATAAGAGTAAACTACACACAACCTTCCAGATATCCACTGATGAAATACAAAGCTATACATTGGGCAGTATTCCTGAGGTGAAATAAAGATGGCTTAGATACAGCCATCACTGATCTTCAAGTGATAGCTGATCATGAAGAAGAGTACATCTCTTGAACATAAGACACAAATTCCAAACGGTTTCATAAGTAACTACACAGGGAAGGGAAGGTCACAGGGTGGGCGAATATTTACATCAGACTTTCAATCATTAAGGATTAGGTGGCATACAGGAGAGGTACAACTGATCTTCATCAGCATAGGAATATTACCATAGTCCCCATCATTGCATGACATCTCTGAGCTGGATTATATACATGGGTAGCATAAAGGGATATTCCTCTTGTCTTAAATTGACAAGCAAAGCTGATTTGAATTGTGGACCTTGTGAAAAACTGAAAGGCTGCCAGCCAAAAAAGATATAATCTTGAAAATAATTCTATATGATTTGTAAATATTAATATAATCCACAGGCTGGTGTTACAAATGTACAAGAGAACTATATGTTATGATTAAATTACATGTACTGAGCTTCAAAAATGTAACCACAGTGCACTCTCCTGGAAGAAAGCTGATGACTCAAGCATTGTATGACTGTTTGATCTCAAACTCAGAGCCGTGATGTCTGGACCAGCAAATTCTTTCTATTGTTTTGAGACCAGAGTTAATTGCTAGATTTTACATGTATAATGTATTTTATTGCTGTAGTTTCCTAGCCATGTGCAAGATCAAAGAACTGTTAAACTTTTAGTTTCTGTTAGCCTGGCAAATTAAACCAGAGAAGTGTCAAGAATGATGTAATCTAAAATGAGTCAGCAGTGATGTATTATCAATTTAAGACTTTCTCAGAGAGAGAGAATCAGAGCATTTTGGAATTAGTCTGAACCTAAACATATCTACTCACCAATACTATGCCTTTGCCCTGTATGTATGGAAGTAGAATATTTATTAAGAACAGTGACTTCTCTTAGAAATAGATAGGAAATAGTAAGTTAAGTCTTGCTCTTTTCTATATTTATGTCAGACTATTCTATAGTATTATTTTAAGCATTTTTCTGTAATGTCTGAACTTTTGACTAGCATTGTGTTTAATTGAGGAGATTTGTCTTGTGTTTTTATTATTTATTATTAAACATTTTAAACCTTTCAACTGTGGCTGTGTTGTGCATAGATAATTTACTAGAGTACATTGCATGTATATGGTGATACTGTCTAAGCCACTCCAATAACCCTTGCTGTTTATCATACTTACTAATTGGATAATAATAATAATGCACAGTAAAATTGGACACCCTTTGGTAAGGGCCTTATTAGTAGCTGATATTAGTGGTTGGTGGCAGTGATTTCTACCTTATAGCCTGGGCAGAGTAGGGGCAGAGCTGCAGAACCTGTGCCAGCCTTCCCCAGGAGGGCCTGTGTGTTTGTATATAACTCATATCTCAAAGTGTGTTTGTCAGCTACTTGGGCAGGGACATGAAGCCCTGGTTGGACAGAGAGGGTGCTGGAGGTTTTAGATTGACCACTAGGCTGAGACCTGTACCCTATAGCTGTGCCAGTGGGGAGTCTTATTGGGGATCTGGAGAGAAAGGGAGAAACCAGCCCCGGACAGATTGTGATCTCTTTGTGCTCTTAAGGTAAATTGTACTTTACTGTGTGTGTGTATGTACTTGTTATCCTCCCCAATGTGCATGCCCCTCACTGGTGCTAGTGGTGAAGATTGAGGCTCCTTGATTACTGGGCCAGTGCACGGGCATCACATTAATTGTTGGCAGTCGTGGGATATCCACACCACCATATTAATTGTTTGGCATATACTAATTGGCTTGTAGTGGTGTGGATAGTGAATTCCTGTAGCTTGTGCACAGTGATCACAAGTTGTTTTTATACTCTAAACCAGCCATGCAGTGAATATTCAGAGTTCAGATCACATTTGTTTTATTTCTTTTGTTAGCTTAGTTAGTCAGGGAGAGCAGACAAGCATGTCAGCAGAGGAGTATAGCAAGCTGACAAGGAGCTAGTTGGCTGAGATGTGCCAGGCTAAGGGACTGATGCATGAAAACCTGACTAAGGCAGACATGATTGCAGCTTTGGTCACTGCTGCATCAGAAAACAGCAATCAGGAGGATGATCAGACTGGCCGTGGAGATGTACAACACTCTGAGAATGGGCAGGCCAACCTTTCCGCAGAGGACTTAAAAATCTGTCTGGAGCTAAAGAGACTTGAGTTGGAGGCCAGGCATTTGGAAACACAAGTAGCAGAGAGACTGAGACATCTACAGGCTGAGGAGAATGAGAAACCGCTACTCCTGGAAGCTGAGTAGAAGGAGAGGCAGAGGCAATGTGAAAAGGAGGCAATAGGGAAGGTAGTAACTGGACCCTAGAAGCACAAAAGGTCAGTAAATATCTTCCGCAGTTGACAGAGGAGGATAATTTTGATAATTCCTATATATGTTTGAGTGGGTATGTAAACAGTATGATGTTGACCAAAGGCTCTGGGTACAGTTCCTGATCCCCTTACTCCATGGTAAAGTGGTAACTGTGCTGTCTAATTATCTGGTCAAAAGTTTTTTGATTATACTGCTGTTAAGAATTGTTTGTTAGAATTTTTTAAGATGACACCTGAAGCTTATAGGAAAAGGTTTTGTGAGCATAAACACAAGGCAGATGAAACTGTGTGTGAATATGTTCTAAACTTCATGCTACTCAAGTTAGAAGTGACAAACTTCATGACACCCATGCAGATGGCAACTGAAAGTTCAATTGCTGAATCCTACACTAAGGCACTGTATGAGCACAGCCACTCAAGCATGAATCGTGCCATCCCAAATAGAACCAAGATGCTCTCCTCCAAAAAAAGGAAGCCAATCTGGTGGTCCCCTGCCTTAAACAAACTTTACAACAAAAGGAAGAAAATGTTGCAGAAAAGAGGAAATTTCCAGGATGCAAAAAACTCCCTTACCAGCCTCAGTAAGAAGCTGAGATCCCTCATAAAATCCTCCAAAGCTAGTTACGAAAATAAAATTGCCAAAGATTCCAAAGACAATCACAAGGCATTCTATAGCTATGTCAGGAATCTAAATGGCAATGCTCAGATCTGCTCTGAGCTACAACAGAATGGCATTAAATATACTGATCCCAAGGATATTGCCAATATCCTGGCAGATCGAGTCAGTGCCAACTTCACCCCCCTCTCACCCCCTAAAGGGCCCATCTCAATACCACAAGATTGCCAAATTCTGGTAATAACGGCCACACAGGTAAAAAAATGCACTCTCCAAAGCTAAGAATACAGCATCCATGGGACCAGACAACATCCTGGGCTGTGTACTACATGAACTACAAAATGAACTGGCAACTCACCTAAGTGTCATGTTTAATCATAGCCTCACCTCAGGCTTCATGCCCAATGAGTGGCACACAGCTACAGTTATCCCACTCCACAAGGGGGGATCCACCTTGGATCCTGGGAACTACCACCACATCAGTCTGACAAGCCTGATCTGCAAGGCCATGGAACATATTACCAGGGAACTTATAAACAAAGACATTGGCAACCTTCAAACACTGGACCCCATGCAGTTTGGGTTTGTGAAGGGCCGATCTTGTCTCCTGAACCTGATTGACTTCTTTAAATCAGTCTCCAGAGCTGTGGATGAGGGTAAGGTGGTCCACACAGCCTATCTGGACCTCACCAAGGCCTTTGACACCATCCCCCACTCTGGAATCATAGCTAAACCTACTAAGCTTGGCATTAATCCCTACATCACTCGATGGGTTGCCAACTGGCTTACTGACAGAACCCACACTGTAAAAGTAGCTGACTCCAAATCCAGCTCCAGACAAGTGACAAGTGGAGTACCTCAGGGTTCAGTCCTGGGACCGCTCCTGTTTGGCATCTACTTCTCTGAAGTACAGTCCAACACTAAGGGACTCTGGCTAACAAAGTTCACAGATAACTGCAAACTGGGAGCCATTATTGAATCCCCAAATTATGTGGATATCCTACAAAAGGGCCTTACAGAAACAGATGATTGGTGCCAGAGCCATGGGCTCAAGCTCAATGCCAAGAAATGGATAGTTATCCCCTTTGGGAACAAATGTACCCTTGAATTACCACATAGGTTGCAGTACACTAAAGACCGAAAGTGTGATAAGAGACTTAGGGACACAGGTGGACAGTGGTCTCACCTTCGATAACCACATCGCCACAACAGTCAGGAAATCCTTCTATGTGGCACACCTCATCACTAAGGGTTTTTCATCCAGAAAAAAGAAGGTCATTGTCTCACTCTACTCATCCATCATTAGACCTATTATAGAATACAACACCCCATTTGGTATGTACCTCTCAACACATCTGCAACAACTGGAAAAGCCACAGAAATACTTCAACAAAAAAATTACAGGCCTAAAGCAGATGCCCTATGCTGACTGTCTAAAAAACTCCAGCTATACTTGGTTGCATATCATCTACTCAGAGGTGATCTCTGCTTAACATACAAGGCCATGTCAAACCCAGAGCTGTTGGACCTGCTACACTTAAAAAAAATCCCAATCCCTCAGATCCACACACTAAACCGTGTCATCAGAAAGAACAAAACATGCTGGAGGGATAGGTTCCTGACCCAGAGACTCCCCAGACTCTGGAATAGACTGCCCATACATGTCAAGCAGAGCGCCTCTTTGGCACTCTTCAAAAGTAACCTTGATGATTGGATGGGAGATAGGAAATTCACCCTGGGGATTATGTCAGTCGCCCTGCTAGACAGGGGTCCAGGGAAGTAAATATTGTGGGAAGAAATAGCCAGGGAATTGTTATGGCTAGGCTTGTATAGGCCCTAGGGCCAATAGCCTAGTACCAACCTATGAACCTATAAACTGAGCAGTTATTTTCATAGGTGGGTGAGTGGATGTCAGGTCACCACTTTTGAAGGGCTGGCAGACCTTTTGGTGAGGGAACAACTCATCAGCACCTTGCCTGAGGACATAAGGTTCTGGTTAGCTGATAGACAATCTGCTACTTCAGATGAGTTGAGAAAGAAAGGAGACCTATACCTAGTTAGCAGGGCATCACTGCACAGGAAAATGACACCCAGTGCTGCTCATGGGTCTAATGGAACCCATGGTGGGCAGCCCAGTAGCAGGGGAAGTCACTAGTACAGGTAAACATCCAGGACCTAGGGTTAAATGTTTGGAATGCAACCAGTGGGGCCATGTGGCATATAGATGTCCACAGAGGCAAGGTGGGGAACAAATCATGAGGGAGCCAGTAAGTTGCAAAAACAAAATTCCAATAGTGGGTTGTCTTGAGACAACAGGGGCACCAAACTACCATCCTGCAGATGTCCTGCTAGGGAAGGATTTTGATGAGGCAGTACCATTTGTTAATGCATTTACACACAGTCAGGCTAGGAGACAAGCATGTGGGTCTGGTAGCCTGGGGGAGACCCTTGCAGCCAGGACTGGTGAGGTGGTTACTTCAAGGAGGGAGCTACCCTGTAGCATTGAGACTGAAGGTGAGCCACAACTGCTTGTGGGTACTGATGTTCCCTTGGACACAGTGACTGCAAAGGTAGAGGTGAGTAGTAGTACCTAGGCTGACAGTGGGGCACCACTGTCAGAGGATGTCAGACTTCCTGTGGAAGGGGAGCTGGGAAGGGTTACAAAGAGAGAGTTGAGACAGGCTCAGCTCTCAGATCCTACATTACAATGCCTGAGGCATGTAGCTAGTGAAGCACCTGATTATCAAGGGAAGGGGGAATCTGTATACTGGGATAAAGGGTTACTGTATAGAGAGTGGACCCCTGAGGGAGGGCTAGAAGTTGAGAGGATGCAGCAGTTTGTAGTGTCTAGAGCCTACTGTCTGGCACTTCTAGCTATAGCCCATGATATTCCCTTTGCAGGTCATATGGGCATAAAATATACAAAGAGACATATTATACAGAACTTCTATTGGCCTTGAATTTCCAGAGATGTAACAGGGTACTGCAGGACCTGTGAGCAGTGCCAAAAGGTAGGCAAGGCAGGAGAAAAGGTGAAAGCTCATTTGATGCCTTTGCCTGTGATTGAGGAGCCATTTCAGAGGGCAGCTATGAATATTGTGGGGCCCCTGAGTACCCCAAGTTCCACAGGGAAAAAGGATATCCTAGTGGTAGTAGATTATGCTACAAGATACCCTGAAGCAGTGGCTTTGTCCTCCATTGAGGCAGAAAAGGAAACAAATGCTTTGTTAGAGATTTTCAGCAGGGTAGGTTTCCCAAATGAAATACTGACTGACAGAGGTGCCAATTTCATGTCAGACCTGCTGGTTTGTCTGTAGAAGTACTGTGGGGTGAAGCACCTGAAGACCACCCCATAAAATTCCTAGACTAATGGTCTTGTTGAGAGGTTAAACCCTACAATCAAGTCTATGCTATGGGCATTTGCAGACCAGTTTAAGAGGGAGTGGGACAAATATTTGCCCCATCTGTTGTTTGCTTACAGAGAGGTTCCCCAGGAATCCACAGGTTTATCACACTTTGAGTTGCTGTATGGGCATAGAGTGAGGGGGCCTCTAGATTTAATTTGTGATGAGTCTGTTGTGGCATATGTCCTAAACCTCAGAACACGGCTCAGGGAACTCATGGGCTTGGCCCAGGAGAACCAGGTGAAAGCCCAACAGCAAAAAAAGGTCTGGTATGACAGGAATGCTCAAGCTAGAGAGTATGCTGCAGGGCAGCAGGTTGTGATTCTCATTCCTGTCAGACACAACAAGCTAGCAGCCTGGGAGGGACCCTACAAGGTGGTAAGAAAGGTAAGTAATGTTAACTACATGGTAGAACTTCTAGGCAGAAGCACAAATTGTACCATGTTAACATAATAAAACCTTACCATGATAGGGAGGCCCGTGTGTTGAGTATATGCAGAGGACTGCAGGAAGAGTCTGACGGAGATCTGGTGACTTGATCTCCTCAGTGAGGCTCAGACTGACACCTCATTGGAAGGGGTAGCAATATCCCAGCAGCTATCTCCTACCCACGTTTGGGAAATCCGAGCAGTGTTACAGGAGTTTGGGGACATCTTCACTGGGAAACCAGTGTGCACCCACCTGGTGCAGCACCAGTTAGATACAGGACCCCAAAGGCCTATTAGGCAGGCCCCTTATAGGTGCCTGAGAGGGTCAAACCGACTCTGAGAGGAAATACAGGAGATGTTAGAACTAGTGGTAATTCAAGAGTCCAGCAGTCCCTCGGCCTCTCCAGTGGTGCAGGTGACAAAGAAAGATGGCAGCACTAGGTTCTGCATGGACTACAGGAAATTAAATAGTTGCACAGAGTCAGATGCTTACCCCATGCCTAGGACAGATGAAGCCCTAGAGCAGCTGGGTGGGGCTATGTATCTTGCCACCATTAATTTTACCAAGGGTTACTGGCAGGTGCCCTTGACTCCCAGTACTAGGGAGACGTCTGCCTTTGTGACTCCTTTTGGCTTGTATGAGTTCACAAAGATGCCCTTTAGGATGAAAAATGCCCTAGCAACTTTCCAGAGGCTGGTACATCATATCATAGCAGGAGCAGGATGGTTTGCCCTTGCTTACCTAGGTGATATTGCCATCTACAGCCATTCCTAGCAAGAGCACCTTCAACATGTCAGGGAGGTGCTGGGCAGACTACAGAGGGCAGGGTTGACCATTAAGCTGAGCAAATGTCAGGTGAGTATGGCAGAGGTCTCCTACCTGGGACATAGAGTGGGGACTGGTAAGATCAGGCCAGAACCTGCCAAAGTGGAAGCCATTCATGCATGGCCTGCACTGGTTACCAAAAAGCAAATGAGGGCATTTTTAGGGGCAGCAGGGTACTACAGAAAGTTTATCCCCAGTTATAGTACCATAGCTGCTCCCCTCACAGACCTGACAAGGAAAAACAGGCCAGATAAGGTAGTGTGGACCGCAGCATGTGAGCAGGAACTTCAGAAGCTTAAAGAAGCTTTGGGAGGACTCCCTGTGTTAGCCAGTCCAGATTACAGCAAATAATTTGTTGTGCAGGTGGATGCTTCAAACCATGGGGTGGGGGCTGTACTTAGCCAGATTTCCTCTGAGGGAGAAGAGAACAAAGTGGTTTATCTCAGTCATAGGCTCCAACCCAGGGAAGAATGCTATGCAGCTGAAGAAAAGGAATGTCTAGCCATAGTGTGGGCACTGCAGAAACTTCAGCCC
>NC_056725.1:844838319-844855361 GCF_019279795.1 Protopterus annectens
AGGTATATACCAGGTAGCGACATTTAGTACTTAGGAAAGTATAGTATGCCAAGATAGCTACTTACTAAGGTATATTATACCAGGTAGCTACACTTAGTGCTTACTAAGGTACAGTATTCCAGTTAGCTATATATAGCTAGTTAGGAAGGTATAGCATACCAGGTAGAACTTAGTATTTACTAAGGTAAAGTAGACCAGGAAGCTACACTTAGTACTTAGTAAGATATAGTATTCCAGGTAGCTATTTAATAAGGTATAATATACCAGGTAGCTACACCTAGTACTTACTAAGGTATAGTATACCAGGTAGCTATACCTAGTACTTAGTAAGGTATAGTATACCAGGTAGATACACATAATAAGGTATACCAAACAAGGTAGCTACACATAGGTACTTACTAAGGTATAGTATACCAGGTAGCTATACCTAGTACTTAATAAGGTATAGTATACCAGGTAGCGACATTTAGTACTTAGGAAAGTATAGTATGCCAAGATAGCTACTTACTAAGGTATAGTATACCAGGTAGCTACACTTAGTGCTTACTAAGGTACAGTATTCCAGTTAGCTATATATAGCTAGTTAGAAAGGTATAGCATACCAGGTAGAACTTAGTACTTACTAAGGTAAAGTATACCAGGAAGCAAGCTACACTTAGTACTTAGTAAGATATAGTATTCCAGGTAGCTATTTAATAAGGTATAATATACCAGGTAGCTATACCTAGTACTTACTAAGGTATAGTATACCAGGTAGCTACACATACCTACTTAGCAAGGTATATTATTCCAGGTAGCTACACTTAATACTTACTAAGGAATAGTATACCAGGTAGCTACATTTAGTACTTAGTATACCAGGATAGCTATTTACTAAGGTACAGTATACCAGGTATCTACACTTAGTAAGATATAGTAGTCCAGGTAGCTATTTAATAAGGTATAATATACCAGGTAGCTACACCTAGTACTTACTAAGGTATAGTATACCAGTCCCTATATATATATATATATATATATATATATATATATATATATATATTGCCTTTCTTAATTTATCATTTTCTGATGAAGTTCTATTAAATAAAGAACAAAAGCGCTAAAATGTTGCAGGTCTAGTGTCCTTTCTCAAAGGGTCTTAAAAGTTTTTTTAGTTTATTTAGTCATAATGTTTCTGCTTTTTGGTTTAGTGCTTCTAATATATGTATATATATATATATATATATATATATATATATATATATATATATATATATATATGTATATATATATATATATATAGAGAGAGAGAGAGAGAAAGTTGTTAACCCTTAGAAGGCTATGAGGCTGAAGTGCAAGGGAGATTGAAATGAAGTATTTCAGAAATTTAATAAAAGTTATTTTCATTTATTTTCCTTAAAGTTGTCATACTTATGAGTGTGAATAAAGTTTTCCTTTATTGCTGGCAGCTCTTAGGCTCATAGGTACAAAGACTGATATCACTCAAGCAGTCCCTAAGACCATTAACAGTTGAGTCAAATTAACCCAGCTACTATGTAACTCAGCAGTATTCATCCCTTTGTCTAGAGGGGATATGCAGGATAACTCAGGGGATAATTTATGATTGTCAGTTCAGTTATACTGACTAATGTTTGCTTGACATGTAGGGGGGAGCTTGTTCTATCAGTGTGGAATACATTGGATTATTTACCTGTGCCACAAGTGAGTCTTGTTTATTTATTTATTTGTTAAAGTAGGATGAGGTACCCATATCTGTGGAGTTGCTTGTTCTGTAGAAGTGCAGAGGAGTTTATTAGGGCAGGGTCTTATAAAGCAAGGCAAAGGGTCACCACAAATGAGTTGGTAGGCTAATTATTATAGGAGAGGTCTGCCAATCTGTCTTAATAATGGACTTGAGATAAATAGCCTTTTTAGTTAAGAATCTCTGAGGTTGCTAAAACTTAGAAGGGCATATGCCAAAGGTATCATTATATTCAATGACTGGCCTTATGAGGGATATGTACAGAGGAACTAAGAGTTGTCAGTATAGGTGTCAGCATCCTCAATGGCATCAGTTTGGATGGGTGAATATATGATAGGAGGTTAGAACATTTTGTTTACCAAACAGACCCATACTACGTTTCTTAGCATTTAGCTTAAGACCATGATTAGTTCATCAAGAGTTGACATAGTCCTCTTCTGACTAACATTTTGACTACAAGATCTGCATTCATAGCCGATGAAGCACAAATCTAATATCGCTAAGGTGTCTTACGTCTTGATTACACCATCGTCCTAGTCATAATTTAAAAAGAGATGCACAAAATGGAAACATAGTACCACCCATCAGCCTGAAACACCAACAATTCTACCTATGTTGCAACATTTCATAGATTTTGAAGTAAAATCAAGGACATTTTTAACTCTGTAAAACACTTAAAATTAAAAATTGTACTATTCAACACTAAATGCATTTGCAGTAAGGAAATTAAACAGGTTTAGGCTAAAACAGTGCTCATCAGATAAAAGGTGATGTATGTATTAGGTTTATGATAGGATCCAATAAATAATTTACCTTCATAGAAACAGTTGTGACTTTCAGAAGAGACTGTCTGTTCCTTTAATCAAAACATGTTGCATTCTTTTTTTGTTAGTAATTCTTGATATCTCCTTTAACAAGACATGTATATTCACTCTGTGCTGGTGAAAAGTAAAACTTTAGATTTTGCTTTCTTTGCAAAAATGTGTTTTTAGCTTTTCGTGCAATTTTATATCTGTATGTCTGATGTAATGTAGTGCAAAACAGAATCTGAAAAAAACTCCAACGAGAGCTGTGACCACCCTCTGAGTACATCTAGACAGGTAAGAAGCAAACCACTTATGGACCACAGAAGTCAAGTCACAGTAGATCTGTGGAGTTTCCAACAGGATCACATGATCAGTGGTACAAAATGCAACTAACAGATCAAGGATGATGAATTTTGAGTATCAGCGCTGACCACTGGCAGCTAGGATGCCATTCAGTCCTCTAATAAGGGCAGCTTCAGTACTGTTCAGTGCTGACCACTGGCAGGTAGGATGCCATTCAGTCCTCTAATAACGATAGCTTCAGTACTGTTCAGTGCTGACCACTGGTGGCTAGGACACCATTCAGTACTCCAATAAGGACAGCTTCAGTACTGTTCAGTACTGACCACTGGTTGCTAGGATACTATTCAGTACTCTAATAAGGACAGCTTCAGTTCTGTATTATTTACTAAGGCTTGCTAAAAATGGCAACAAATGACCATGCCAGTTATATATGATTCAATCTGTGCTGTAACAACTTTATGAATAACTTTACTCATGAAGTGAATATTAGAGTCTGGGCAATTGCTGTTAGGCAATGCTTAGGAATAATTAATCAAGATTTAATTCTGGGCAGTAACTGTTATAGTCCAAAGCTGTTCTTTAAACATTATAATAACTAAAGGCTCTGTTAAACTAAATGCAATGCTTACCCTCATTCTTAGTGAAGAGATAACAATCTGAAGAACAACTGGACCAAGTGCATCTGGCAGGCTTTAATTGGGGTGGTTCAACAACAATTTTACTCACACACTAAAGGGCACGTTCTTGAAATTAGCTCCACGATCTTAGTGTAACCAGCATATTAGGACTCACAACACTTGAAGTCCACAGGTACTTACTGCATTTTGCTCTGTGGATATAATAAGAAAGATTTCCCTTAAGAGAGCACAGAGATCACAGTCAGTCTGGGGCTGGTTTCTCCCTTTCTCTCCAGATCGCAATAAACTCCCCACTGGCACAGCTATAGGGTACAGGTCTCAGCCTAGTGGTCAAGCTAAAACCTCCAACACCCTCTCTCCTAACCATTGCTTCATGTCCCTGCCCAAGTAGTTGACACACACACACTTTGAGATATGAGTTATATACAAGCACAGAGACATTCCTGGGGAAGGCTGGCAACAAGTTCTCCAGCTCTGCACCCTTTTCTGCCCAGGCTATAAGATAGAAATTACTGCCACCAACCACTATCAGCTATTAATAATGCCCTTACCAAAGGGTGTCCAATTGTACTGTGCAATATTATTATTATCCAATTAGTAAGTATGATAAAAAGGAAGGCTTATTGGATTGGCTTGGACAGTATCACTATATACATGCAATGTACTCTATAGCTTAAATTATCTCTACACAAAACCACCACAGTTGAAAGGTTTAAAAATATTTAATAGTAAATAAAAACCCAAGACAATCTCCTTAATTCAGCACAGTGCTAGTCAATAGTTCAGACATCACAGGAAATGCTTAAAATAATACTGTAGAATAGTCTGACATAAATATAGAAAAGAGCTAGACTAAACTTACTATTTTCGATCTGTTTCTAAGAGAAGTCACTGTTCTAAATTAATATCCTACTTACATACATACAGAGTAAAGGCAGAGTACAGGTGAGTAGATGTGTTCAGATTCAGACAAAATCCAAATGCTCTGATTCTCTATCTCTGAGAAAGTCTTAAATTGATAATACATCACTGCTGACTCATTTTAGATTACATCATTCTTGACACTTCTCTGGTTTAATTTCCCAGGCTGAAAGAAACTCAGAGTTTAACAGTTGTTTGATCTTGCACCTGGGCCAGGAAACCACAGAAATAAAAGACATTAAACATATAAAATCTAGCAATTAACTCTGGTCTCAAAACAATAGAAAGAATTTGCTGGTCCAGACATCACAGCTCTGAGTTTGAGATCAAACAGCCATACAATGCTTGACTTATTAGTTTTCTTCCAGCAGAGTGCACTGTGGTTACATTTTTGAAGCTTAGTACAACATATAGTTTAATCATAATATATCATTCTCTTTTACATTTCTAACACCAGCCTGTGGATTATATTAATATTTACAAATCACATAGAATTATTTACAAGATTCTATCTGGCTGGGCTGGCAGCCTTTCAGTTTTTCACATTTCTCCCCTCCCTGGGAACTCAAGCTAGTTTTTCAAGTGCCCCTTGAGAAATGTTGCTTGAGAGGGTTAGGTCTATCTGAGTATACCTTACCCCATTCCATGTATTAAGAGCCCATCTGTGTTGGCATTGCTAATCCCACTGTATTGCTGCACTGATATATTGTATGCTTGCAACCCTAGGCTCCATCTTAGCAACTTAGCATTTTGCTGGCTGGCTCAGTGTAACCATACCAGGGGATTGTGATCTGTAACTACAGTGAATTTCCTTCCATACAGATAAGGCTGAAGTTTCTGGAGTGCCCACACTATGGCTAGACATTCCTTTTCTACAGCTGCATAGCATTCCTCCCTGGGTTGGAGCCTATGACTGAGATAAACCACTTTGTTCTCTTCTCCCTCAGAAGAAATCTGGCTAAGTAAAGCCCCCACCCCATGGTTTGAAGCATCCACCTGCACAACAAATTATTTGCTGTAATCTGGACTGGCTAACACAGGGAGTCCTCCCAAAGCTTCTTTAAGCTTCTGAAGTGCCTGCTCACATGCTGTGGTCCACACTACCTTATCTGGCCTGTTTTTCCTTGTCAGGTCTGTGAGGGGAGCAGCTATGGTACTATAACTGGGGATGAACTTTCTGTAGTACCCTGTTGTCCCTAAACATGCCCTCATATGCTTTTTGGTAACCGGTGCAGGCCATGCCTGAATGGCTTCCACTTTGGCAGGTTCTGGCCTGATCTTACCAGTCCCCACTCTATGTCCAGGGTAGGAGACCTCTGCCATACTCACCTGACATTTGCTCAGCTTAATGGTCAACCCTGCCCTCTGTAGTCTGCCCAGCACCTCCCTGACATGTTGAAGGTGCTCTTGCTAGGAATGGCTGTAGATGGCAGTATCACCTAGGTAAGCAAGGGCAAACCATCCTGCTCCTGCTATGATATCATGTACCAGCCTCTGGAAAGTTGCTGGAGCATTTTTCATCCTAAAGGGCATCTTTGTGAACTCATACAAGCCAAAAGGTGTAACAAAGGCAGACGTCTCCCTAGTACTGGGAGTCAAGGGCACCTGCCAGTAACCCTTGGTAAGATCAATGGTGGTAGGATACTTAGCCCCACCCAGCTGCTCTAGGGCTTCATCTGTCCTAGGCATGGGGTAAGCATCTGACTCTGTGCAACTATTTAATTTCCTATAGTCCATGCAGGACCTGGTGCTGCCATCCTTCTTTGTCACCAGCACCACTGGAGAGGCCAACGGACTGCTGGACTCTTGAATTACCACTAGTTCTAACATCTCCTGTATTTCCTCTCAGAGTCTGTTTGACCCTCTCAGGCACCTATAAGGGGCCTGCCTAATAGGCCTTTGGGGTCCTGTATCCACCTGGTGCTGCACCAGGTGGGTGCACACTGGTTTCCCAGTGAAGATGTCCCCAAACTCCTGTAACACTGCTCGGATTTCCCAAACCTGGGTAGCAGATAGCTGCTGGGACATTGCTACCCCTTCCAATGAGGTGTCAGTCCGAGCCTCACTGAGGAGATCAGTCACCAGATCTCTCTCAGACTCTTCCTGCAGTCCTCTGCTTATACTCAGCACACGGGCCTCCCTATTGTGGTAAGGTTTTATCATGTTAACATGGTACAATTTGTGCTTCTGCCTAGCAGTTCTACCATGTAGTTAACATCACTTACCTTTCTTACCACCTTGTAGGGTCCCTCCCAGGCTGCATGCAGCTTGTTGTGTCTGACAGGAATGAGAATCATTACCTGCTGCCCTGCAGCATGCTCTCTATCTCAAGCATTCCTGTCATACCAGACTTTTTTTGCTGTTGGGCTTTTGCCGGGTTCTCCTGGGCCAAGCCCATGAGTTCCCTAAGCAGTGTTCTGAGGTTTAGGACATATGCCACATCAGACTCATCACAAATTAAATCTAGAGGCCCCCCTCACCCTATGCCCATACAGCACCTCAAAGTGTGATAAACCTGTGGATTCCTGGGGAACCTCTCTGTAAGCAAACAACAGATGGGGCAAATATTTGTCCCACTCTCTCTTAAACTGGTCTGCAAATGCCCGTAGCATAGATTTGATTGTAGGGTTTAACCTCTCAAAAAGACCATTAGTCTAGGAATTTTACGGGGTGGTCTTCAGGTGCTTCAGCCCACAGTACTTCTACAGACAAACCAGCAGGTCTGACATGAAATTGGTACCTCTGTCAGTCAGTATTTCATTTGGGAACCTACCTTGCTGAAAATCTCTAACAAAGCATTTGCTACCTTTTCTGCCTCAATCGAGGACAAAGCCACTGCCTCAGGGTATCTTGTAGCATAATCTACTACCACTAGGATATACTTTTTCCCTGTGGAACTTGGGGTACTCAGGGGCCCCACAATATCAATAGCTACCCTCTGAAATGGCTCCTCAATCACAGGCAAAGGCATCAAATGAACTTTCACCTTGTCTCCTGCCTTGCCTACCTTTTGGCACTGCTCACAGGTCCTGCAGTACCCTGTTACATCTCTGGAAATTCAAGGTCGATAGAAGTTCTGCATAATATGTCTCTTTGTACATTTTATGCCCATATGACCTGCAAAGGGAATATCATGGGCTATGGATAGAAGTGCCAGACAGTAGGCTCTAGGCACTACCAACTGCTGTATCCTCTCAACTTCTAGACCTCCCTCAGGGGTCCACTCTCTATACAGTAACCCTTTATCCCAGTATAAAGATTCCCCCTTCCCTTGATAATCAGGTGCCTCACTAGCTACCTGCCTCAGGCCTTGTAATGTAGGATCTGAGAGCTGAGCCTGTCTCAACTCTCTCTTTGTAACCCTTCCAAGCTCCCCTTCCGCAGGAAGTCTGACATCCTCTGACAGTGGTGCCTCACTGTCAGCCTGGGTACTACTACTCACCTCTAACTTTACAGTCACTGTGTCCAGGGGAACATCAGTACCCACAAGCAGCTGTGGCTCACCTTCAGTCTCAATGCTACAGGGTAGCTCCCTCCCTGAAGTAACCACCTCACCAGTCCTGGCTGCAAGGGTCTCCCCCAGGCTACCAGACCCACATGCTTGTCTCCTAGCCTGACTGTGTATAAATGCATTAACAGATGGTACTGCCTCATCAAAATCCTTCCCTAGCAGGACATCTGCAGGATGGTAGTTTGGTACCCCTGTTGTTTCAAGACAACCTACTATTGGAATTTTGGTTTTGCAACTTACTGGCTCCCTCACTTTTTATTCCCCACCTTGCCTCTGTGGACATCTATATGCCACATGCCCCCTCTGGTTGCATTCAAAACATTTAACCCTAGGTCCTGGATGTGTAACTGGACTAGTGGCTTCCCCTGCTACTGGGCTGCCCACCATGGGTTCCATTAGACCCATGAGCAGCACTGGGTGTCCTTTTCCTGTGCAGTGATGCCCTGATAACTAGGTATAGGTCTCCTTTCTTTCTCAACTCATCTGAAGTAGCATATTATCAGCTAACCAAAACCTCATGTCCTCAGGCAAAGTGCTAAGGAGTTGTTCCCTCACTAAAAGGTCTGCCAGCCCTTCAAAAGTGGTGGCCTGACATCCACTCACCCACCTATGAAAATAACTGCTCAGTTTATAGGTTCATAGGTTCATAGGTTGGTACTAGGCTATTGGCCCTAGGGCCTATACAAGCCTAGCCATAACAATTCCCTGGCTATTTCTTCCCACAATATTTACTTCCCTGAACCCATGTCTAGCAGGGCAACTGACGTGATCCTCAGGGTGGATTTTTAGCTTGGAAGAGTGCATTTTGTTTACCTGTGTGGCCATTATTACTAGAATTTGGTAATCTTTTGGCATTGAGATGGGCCCTTTAGGGAGTGAGAGGGGGTGAAGTTGGCACTGAATCGATCTGCCATGATATTGGCAATATCATTGGGATCAGTATATTTAATGCCATTCTGTTGTAGCTCAGAGCAGATCTGAGCATTGCCATTTAGATTCCTGACATAGCTATATAATGCCTTGTGATTGTCTTTGGAATATTTGGCAATTTTATTTTCGTATCAAGCTTTAGAGGAGTTTATGAGGGATCTCAGCTTCTTGCTGAGGCTGGTAAGGGAGTTTTTTGCATCCTGGGAATTTCCTCTTTTCTGCAACAGTTTCTTTCTTTTGTTGTAAAGTTTGTTTAAGGCAGGGAACCACCAGATTGGCTTCCTTTTTTTGGAGGAGAACATCTTGGTTCTATTTGGGATGGCACAATTCATGCTTGAGTGGCTGTGCTCATACAGTGCCTTAGTGTAGGATTCAGCAGTTGAACTTTCAGTTCCCATCTGCATGGGTGTCATGAGGTTTGTCACTTCTAACTTGAGTAGCATGAAGTTTAGGAACATATTCACACACAGTTTCATCTGCCTTGCGTTTATGCTCACAAAACCTTTTCCTATAAGCTTCAGGTGTCATCTTAAAAAATTCTAACAAACAATTCTTAACAGCAGTATAATCAAAAAACTTTTGATCAGATAATTTAGACAGCACAGTTACAGCTTTACCATGGAGTAAGGGGATCAGGAACTGTACCCAGAGCCTTTCATCAACATGATACTGTTTACAAACCCACTCAAACATATGAATGGAATTATCAAAATGATCCTTCTCTGTCAACTGTGGAAGATATTTACTGACCTTTTGTGCTTCTGGGGTCCAGTTACTACCTTCCCTATTACCTCCTTTTCATATTGCCTCTGACTCTCCTTCTACTCAGCTTCCAGGAATAGCATTTTCTCATTCTCCTCAGCCTGTAGATGTCTCAGTCTCTCTGCTACTTCTATTAACAAATGCCTGGCCTCCAGCTCAAGTCTCTTTAGCTCCAGACAGATTTTTAAGTCCTCTGCAGAAAGGTTGGCCTGTCCATTCTCTGAGTGTTATACATCTCCACGGCCAGTCTGATCGTCCTCCTGATTGCTGTTTTCTGATGCAGCAGTGACCAAAGCTGCAATCATGTCTGCCTTAGTCAGGTTTCCATGCACCAGTCCCTTAGCCTGGCACATCTCAGCCAACTAGCTCCTTGTCAGCTTGCCATACTCCTCTGCTAACATGTTTGCCTGCTCTCCCTGACTAACTAAGCTAACAAAAGAAATAAAACAAATGTGATCTGAACTCTGAATATTCACTGCATGGCTGGTTTAGAGTATAAAAACAACTTGTGATCACTGTGCACAAGCTACAGGAATTCACTATCCAC
This sequence comes from Protopterus annectens, assembly GCF_019279795.1. Lineage (NCBI taxonomy): Eukaryota > Metazoa > Chordata > Ceratodontiformes > Protopteridae > Protopterus > Protopterus annectens. The sequence goes on from NC_056725.1 coordinate 844,848,479, forward strand.
ACCACTGCAAGCCAATTAGTATGTGCCAAACAATTAATATGGTGGTGTGAATATCCCACCACTGCCAACAATTAATGTGATGCCCTTGCACTGGCCCAGTAATTAAGGAGCCTCAATCTTCACCACTAGCACCAGTGAGGGGCATGCACATTGGGGAGGATAACAAGTACGCACACACAGTAAAGTACAATTTTCCTTAAGAGCACAAAGAGATCACAATCTGTCTGGGGCTGGTTTCTCCCTTTCTCTCCAGATCCCCAATAAGACTCCCCACTGGCACAGCTATAGGATACTGGTCTCAGCCTAGCGGTCAAGCTAAAACCTCCAGCACCCTCTCTTTCCAACCAGGGCTTCATGTCCCTGCCCAAGTAGCTGACACACACACTTTGAGAAATTAGTTATATACAAACACACAGGCCCTCCTGGGGAAGGCTGGCACAGGTTCTCCAGCTCTGCCCCTACTCTGCCCAGGCTATAAGGTAGAAATCACTGCCACCAACCACTAATATCAGCTACTAATAAGGCCCTTACCAAAGGGTGTCCAATTTTACTGTGCATTATTATTATTATTATTATCCAATTAGTAAGTATGATGAACAGCAAGGGTTATTGGAGTGGCTTAGACAGTATCACCATATACATGCAATGTACTCTAGAGCTTAAATTATCTATACACAACACATCCACAGTTTAAATGTTTAAAATATTTAATAATAAATAATAAAAACACAGGACAAATCTCCTCAATTAATCACTGGATCACTGGAAGATGTGTAGGGAGGTACACAAATAAGGGTGCATTGAACTCAGTTATTGGTGTGATGAAGGATGTGAACTATGGCGGTATTATGGCCTTTGATCTGGATGTTTTGCACATGCTCAGTAATTGTGCTATATACAAGAGAGTAGTCATCACTGTTGCCACATGCTGGGGGACGTTCCACATACCGTCTATCCCAAGACAAAGGTCACATACCACTCTGTCTGCTTATAGGAGTGTGATGCCTACATTATCACTGGGTTGTGCATTTGTTTTCATAACATAACATCAATCTCCCCTATTTTGCTTTCATCTTATGTGTTATTATGGCTGTGGCAGCAATCTTTGGTGTATGTTGATACTGTCTGTATTATACTAATATTACAGTTGGAGTCAGTGATTGCCCACCATCTGTAGTCCTCCAGGCAGCAGTTTGGACACAGGATGTGCATATCATTCTTGACATCTGTGACTTAAATAATGGACAAGAAAGGGCCTAGCACACAACTCTGATGTATGGACCTGATCACTGGACTTGAAATATAGGTTCATAGGTTCATAGGTTCATACTAGGCTATCTGCCCTAGGGCATTTATAAGCCTAGCCAGAGTGTGTTTGGCTTTCACCACCCATTTTAAATTAATTTTGCTATGCCCTTTTTCGAGGTTAGTATACTGTGCCTCTGTCTAACAGTGACACAGAAGTGATACCCAGGGTAAACCTACGATCTCCCATCCACTCATCAAGATTCCTCTTGAAGAGAGTCAATGAGGGACTCTGCCTAATCTGGACTGGGATTTTATTCCAGAGTGAAGGGAGCCTCTGGGTTATGAATCTGTCCCTCCAGCATGCCCTATTTATTTCAGTGCTGAGGTTTAAGTCTCTCAAGCCAGAGCTCGATGGGATTTGGATTTTCTGAGGTGCAGCATGTCCATTAATTCCGGCTTTAAGATGGCTTTATATGTTAGGCAAGTACAGATCGCTTCTGAGCAGGCGGCATGGTGGTGCCACTGAGTAGAGCTGGAGTTTCTTTAGCCGGGCAGCATATGGCATCTGTTTGAGCCCTTTGATCCTCTTTGTGAGGTACTTTGGGGTATTTCTAGTTGCTGCAGGTGTCGGGTAAGGTACATCCCAAATGGGGCATTGTACTCAATTATGCGCCTGATGAGCGATGAGTAAAGACGCACGATGACCTCCCCTGATCTAGATGTGAATCCCTTCATGATTAGGTGGGCTATATAAAATGTTCCTTCTAACCACTTTGGCCACGTGGTTGTCAAATGAGAGATTACTATCAACTCTGGGTCCCCAGGTCCCTAATTACTTCTTCTGTATTTAATGGATTACCACCTATGTGGTAATTTGTGGGCACTTTGTTTTTGCCAAAGGGCATGACTATACACTTTTGGCATTTAGCTGGAGGCCATGGCTCTGGCACCAGTTGTCTGTTTCTATGAGGCCCTTTTAGAGGATGCTTGTGTCGGCTGGAGAGTCGATTATGGCGACAGTTTACAGTCATTCCTCCTGCGAATCCTGGTCAGCCACAGTCCTTCCGTGTTGGCCTGTACCTCCAAGAAATATATACCGAACAAGAGAGGTCATAGACTGAGCCTTGTGGGATGCCACTTGTAACTGGTTTGAGTCTGACATGGCTCCAGCAATTCTAACCACGTGGGTTCTGTCCTTGAGCTGGGTTTGCAACCCATCTAGTGACATAGGGGTTTATATTTAAGCTGGTGAGCTTTATCTATAATGCCCAAGTGCGCGCCACGCTATGAAGGCAAGCGGTATTGTATCGAAGGCTTTTGCGAGGTCCAGGTAGGCTGTGTGGACCACCTTCCCCTCGTCAATGGCCTTGGTGACTGTTTCAAAGAAATTGACCAGGTTTAAGAGGCAGAATTTGCCCTTAACAAAGCTGAACTGGGTAGGATCCAGTGTCTGTAGGTCCCCAATATCTTTATTTATGAGGTCCATGATGATCCTTTCCATAGCTTTTCAGGCCAAGCTAGTCAGGCTTATGGGGCAATAGTTTCCAGGATCTGTTAAGGCACCACCTTTGTGGAGAGGGACCACTGTTGCTGTACGCCACTCTTTGGGTACATATCCTGTAGTAACGCTGAGATTGAACAGTAGTTTTAGGTTTGGGTTTAGCTCTTCTTGGAGTTCATGTAGGACGCAGCCCGGGACACCGTCTGGTCCCATTGATTCTGTGTTTTTGTCTTTGGAGAGGGCGGCTCTTTCCTGAGCATCTGAGATGTCAGGGGGGCAGCACTCTGCTGGGATAGCTATTTGCCCTTTTGGTGGGGGGGAAGTTTGCGCTGAACCTGTCAGCTAGGATGTTGGCAATGTCTGTGGGTTTGGTGTATTTTTTGTCATTTTGGACTAATTCTGAGCATATCTGGGAATTCCCACCCAGGTTCCTAACATAACTAAAGAAAGCCTTGTGGATTATCCTAGTGTCCTGTGCAATTTTTCTCTCGGTTGGCCTTAGACGATTTTATGAGTGCCCGTAGTTTTTGCTAATACTGATCAGAGATGCCTTCCTTTTGGGATTTTGCTCTATCATGTAGTAGCTTCCTCCTTCTATTGTATAGCTTGTTTATGGCTGGGGTCCACCAGACAGGACGTCTGCATTTGGAGGATTTGGGTCTTGTTTATTTGGGATTGCAAGATCCATGCATTCCTGAAGGTGTTCATAGAATGTGTTTATAAAGGATTCTGCAGTCTGGGCCATATTTTCCACAGGCCCAGGGCTTTGAAGGATTCCACCTCAGTTTTGAGGGAGTGTGGAAATTTGCTTTAGAGTAGTTTTTCACTGTGGTTTTCTGGGCAGGGGGTGGGGTCGGGATGTGAATATCCAGTGAGATTAGTTTGTGGTCTGATCTTACCAGTGAGGGATACACTTCTGGTCTGGAGCATAGAGTCCCCATGTTGGTGATGATCAGGTCCGGTATGTTTTCCCCTCTTGTAGGAGTGGTAACAAGTTGTTCCATAGCATTTGAGTTTATAAATTCTAGGAACGTTTGGGCTAGGGTGTTGGAGCTAGAGTAATGCTCCCAGTCTATGTTTGGGTAGTTGAAGTCGCCCAATATAATGGTGCTTGGAGAGACCTTCATATTTTCCAGTGTTCTCAGGAAGGCCGAGTGGGGTTCCTGGGTTTGGGAGGGTGGTCTGTAGCAGGCTATAAACTGGAAGGCAGTTTTACCCACTGTTAGTTGCACATCAATATTCTCTGATGCTTCATGCTGTTCCACCAACCTGGAGGTGTGGGTATCTTTGACGAATATTGATACTCCCCATCCTTTTGTGGTTTGGTCCAGGTTTTGGGGCCGAAAAGCATGGTATGAGGTATAACCTGGTAGTGCTGGGGTGCTCTTGGGAGCCTTGAACCAGGTTTCTATTACTGCACAGATATCAATGTCTCCATGCTAAGGAGAGTTTGAGGCATCTTGAGGTTTAGACTTCTGGCATTGAGTAGCATACTCTAGTTTCTTATCCCTAGTGGAGTACCTATGGAGGTGGGTTTGTCATTTGAGCTCCCTTGCCTAAAAAGGCACTTCATAGGGGTTAGCAAGAGCCTTTGCCAATATCCCAAAGTCCACGGGGTGACAGGGTGCAAGCCAGCCCCTAGTGAGAAAGCATCATGGCTTGTCGAGCATGTCATCCCAGGCTGACAGGCATTGGATCCCCTGTTGAATGACACCACACTTAAGCCAATTCAAGGTTGAAATTGGATTATCTTGTCTTCCCATATATTGTGGCATCATTCTTGGTGAGGGTAAGATGCTACTCAAGGTCAGGGTTTCACTGGCCTGGGCTTACAGGCGCTCAGAGAGAGCTCCTCATCTCTATGTCTCTTTTCATGCCTAGTCCAGGGATATGGGGTATCGTCCTCAGGTCATTCTGCTTACACCAGCATGGACAATGACTGAGCCTCATATTTGTACTTGCCTTGCGAGTGACCTGAGTGCTTGTGTTATGTGGCAGATCCTGTAGCGCCCGACAGGCAGCCACTGCGTGACTGTCTCCCTTGTTCAGTTCCCTGGTGAGCAGGATGTCAGAAATGTGCCTGACGACAGAGTCACCTATTACAAGTGTATCAGGTGTGTTGTTTAGCCCTTTTAAGGGCTATGACTTGTTTGGCACACTGGCTTTCGCAGGAACTATGTGTTGCAATACGTGTTTTGTTTTACAGGGGTAGCGGTTGCTTGCGTGCTTAACCTGCTTTGAGGTCTCTGCTGCTTAGGCAGATTTTTATTTAGAGCCTCAGAGTATGTTTTTGTGTGTTTATGTGTTTGTTTTGCTTTTCGTCATGGTAGGTCTATGTGGGACTGGAATTGTAGTGAGATGTGGTTTCCTTCTCCTCCTGGCTGATTTATTATTACGCCAGTACTGAGTTGAGAGGAAAGCTCTAACCTCCAGTTTGGCTATATGGCTACATCTCTGCTACATGTGTTGGAATTTGTTGGGAGGAGGAGGGTTGCTTCTCTGTGTACATGAGGCAGTTGTAGCATTGCCTCAAGATTCCCAGATTCACCAGCTGGACCCACGGAGAGGAGGATTGACAACTGACTTTTTGGACACATGCTAGAATAGTATTGGGAATTCCCTTTATAATTGAAGAAAAAAAGGCCATTGGGGAACAAGGATTACTCAAGGGGAGTTTGTAGAGGGGTGTAGTGCTTTTAATTTTTAGTGCTGACTTAGTGAGCAAGTGCCAGGTAGAATCCTAAAATGCAATGTGTTACAGGTAACTTAAATGCAAAAAATGATAAACAGTAACTTTCTTTCTGCCGTCAAACAAGGAAATAAGTACAGTAAGCAAATTACAGATATCACTAGGATCCACAGAAGCGCTTGAAAAGCCGTGAGCATTTGCAGGTGAAATTAAGCTGCCTTCAGGGAAATGAGCTTCAAACAAAATAACAAACATAAAACAAAGCTAGATTCAGCAGGCCTGGATCTAGTCTATGCTACAGCAAAACAAGGTGTACCCAATTCCTCCAGTAAGAAACAGTTCAAATATGCAGGCACTATAAGCCTTTAAATCAAAAATTCCCAGCTCAGAAGGGCAGAGTCCAGCCTTCCTCCTCCCACAAGAGTGCAGACCACGAACCTTCTTAATGCAAAAAATAACTGGCCTGAAGCCCAAGTGCTTAAACCAGAACTAATACACTTTTTAGAATAACAGACACTGAGCCTCCTCAATCAGCAGTTCCCAACTTAGAAGGATGGGAAGCTACCTGTCCTGCCACCACAGTGCAGGGGCCACAAACTCCTTCTTAATGTAAAACAACTGGTCTGCCCAAGTGCTTAAACTAAAAGGCTTAGAATGAGTTACACCTAAGCAGTAATAAATACAATTGAGTTACTTTCTTTAAGATGGCATGAAAGCAAAATAAAGTAGGAAGAAACACAAATACAGTAAAAAGCAGATAACATTTTTTGTTAAGTGGAAAGAGAGAAAGGGAAAGTTAGAGAAAGCAGTAGCAGAAACTAAGCTGATTGATCATTCTCTCAAATGTTCTCCCTGTACTGGGTAGAATGAGGTAATGACACTAGAGGTCACTTCACACATTTCAACATATTTAGACTGCCGTTATATGTGATCCTTAGCGGTCTACCCACTTGATGATATAGGCCACATCTGATAGTGCTGAGTGAATACCTCATTGTGGATTTGTGCTCAAGTCTAGTTCCACAGGATGATGAGGGTTGCTCACCATGCATGCCCTCAATGATCTCTTTTGGAGGCCATCTCAATAGATGTAACAGGGCATGGATGCAGCATTAACAACTCACACATGTATTTTGCACAGAGCCAGGATATTACTGAAGTGTCCATTTAGAAAAGGTCCATGGTTATATGCTGGTCTACTCTGCCTAAAAGGGAGAGAGCTCAGGATGTGTCTATACATGCATGCATCAGATACTGTCTCCCCACTCAGATGGATGCATGTTGATATACACACCCATTCTCTAAGTGGGAGCATATTCTGTCTGGAGGGTATATGTTGAAGTGTGCTTAGTAGAAACTGTGTCAGGTAGGTGTATGGTTCTGAGTCATGCTATAGGTGATCCACTTGATGTTGTCACAGCCCATTCAAAGTAGGGTTATGGTCA